>NC_084850.1:86749701-86984701 GCF_033115175.1 Lepus europaeus
ATGCATATACAGATCATCAGGGCTGCATCCTCAGGCCAAGGTATCATATTCTTTGGAAAGTATCTGGAGGGAACAACCCATATTTGCCTCTGTGGTTCTTTTTCTGTGTGTACCCATAGCTGCCCAGCTGCCCTTCTGTTTGGCACATTATTTCTTTAGCTATGCCAATGACTTCCATGCAGCTTACAGTCAAACCTTGCTGGCAAGGGAGCCATTCTGTCTTATTAAGGTGTCATTGCATATCTCTGTTAATACTCATCTTATGTTAATTCAAACTGTTTAACTCTCAGGGGGTGATCTTAGTTCCTTCATTTCCAAGTCCCATAAATATACTTTGTTTGAGTCAGAGACAGTAGAGTATAGCCTAAATCTAGACTAGCATTGCTTTCTACCACTTAATATCTCTGAGCCACAGTTTTGTGATCAGATTATAGGGGTATTTGTCTCAGAAAGTTGTGGTGAAGACTCAATGAAAAGGTACTTTCAAAGCTCCCACCACAGCACCAAGCCCACCAAATTAGCTTAATGAATTTTATCTATTAAAATTATGATTGCTGTATACTTTGTTAAATTCTTTTTCTCATTTGTTTTAATAACAGGGAGAAGGCAAGGCCTTCAAAGGTCCCAGAGCGAGGCATCAGGGTATAATTGAAAAACTGCAAGGAATTCAGTATGCTGAGAAGATAGATATGAATAGAAATGAGACATTGTTCAAATATAAAGCTGAATAGATAAGCAGGAGCCTGGTCATTCTAAGGAATTTTGACTTTAGCCTGTATATATTGTGGGCGGGGGAGGCAAGGTCACCAAAGAATTATAAGCAAGGATACTAGAATCATCTCAAGCAGCAGGGCATAGCATGGTTGGCAAGAGCAACTGGAGGCATGGCAGCCAGTAAGGAGTCTACTATAATAGCTGAGCTCAGAGATGATGAGCCTCTAAGTTAAAAGAGGAACAGAAGGAGTTCTGTTTTCAGAAATAGTATAATAGGATGTGACACACTAACCTTCTCACTTCCAACAATTATAAGCTCTAGAAAAAATATTTTGAAATTTACTATTGGAAAATAGCCCAACTACGTGAATGCACTGGGAATTGAACAAACACAGGCAGAAATGGAAAAAAGTTTGACCCTTAAAAGAATGGATTCTCACTAATTGAGATCCACAATTCCGTGTCTTTTTGCCTGAGAGAAAGCCCCACTTTTTGTGTCACACAAGATGACTTGAACTTAATCAGAAAGTAGCATCACTTTTGGGTTGAAGTCTCAGGGGACAGCGGCACAGCATCCAGAAACTCGAGAGGGAAGTCTGGCAAAAGGGAAGCCATGAAGGGAGCCCCTAAAATCCCTGGTTGAGCCTCGCTATGTGTAAGCACACACCAAGGACCTGGAAGAAAGGAACAGCCAAAGGTTGAACATCCTGAGCTGAGCTCTCAGCTGCTGCCCATGGTGGGGAAGACAGGGTATAGAGTTTGAGTACCGCCAAGTAAAAGAGGTAAATTGATCTTTGTAAACATTTCAAGCTCTAAAATGAAAGCCAGATTTGAAAGACACACTATGTACAATGGTGAAGAGATTTATCTCGAGATCAAGGGCAAATTATTGAAACATACCCGCCCTAAAAACATAAGACCAGACCTCTGCAAGTTCAGTGTTATCAACTAGTGATTTATCTACCTACTAGAACAAACACTCTTCAGAGGGCAAACAAAATTTACAGTCTGTATACTGTATGATTCACGGGGCCAAAGATGAAATTCAAATATTAGTAGACATATGAATCAGAAAATGTGATGCTGTGGCGTTACAAGTAAAGCTACTACCTGGGATGCCAGCATTCCATATGGGCACCGGTTCAAGACCCAGGCACTCCACTTTCAATCCAGTTCCTTGTTAATGTGACTGGGAAAGCAGCAGAATATGGCCCAATTGCTTGGGTCCCCACACCCACCTTGGAGACCCCAAAGAAGCTCATGACTCCTGACTTCGGCTTGGCCCAGCCCTGGTCATTGTGACCATTTGGGGAGTGAACCAGTGAATAGAAGATCTCTTTCTCTCTGTCTCTTCTTCTGTCTGTGTAACTCTGACTTTCAAAAATAAATAAATAAATCTTAAAAAGTGAAAAGAAGAAAATGTGACTCAATATCAAGAGAAACAAGTCAGTATACACCAACCTGAGGTAAGTCATATGTTGGAATTTGTAGACCAGGTAGTTAAAGCATTTTTTGTAAATAAGAAAGTAAAATGCACCCATAATGATTGAACAGATAGGGAATCTGGACAAAAAATAGAAATTATTAAAAGAAAACAAATAGGGACTTCAGATCCAGATAAGATGACATAGAATTATTTCTCCTGGGAAAGGTGATATAGACTCAATGATAAGATACACCCAGGAAATAATGAAAGAGACAATCAAAAAAGCACACTAAAAGGTGGAAAGAGGAAGGTGGGGGCCAGCATTTTAGTGCAGTACTTGGAGTTCTGCTTAGGACACCTGCATCCCATGTCACAGTGCCTGGGTTCAGGCCCTAGATTCACTCCTGACTCAGCTTCCTGCTGGTGCACACCCTTGGAGGTGTCAGATAATGGCTCAAATACTTAGGTCCCTGCTACCCACATGGGAGATTTGGGTTGAGTTTCCAGCTCAGGTATTTGGCATGGTCCATCTCTGGCTGTTGTGGGCATTTCTCCCCACCACCGTGTGTGTGTGTGTGTGTGTGTGCGCGCGCATACACATGCTTGTATGTATCTGCCTTTCAAATAAAATAACATTTAAAAAGGAGGATGAACTAATCAAGGACTTAGGACTGGAAGCAAATGCAACAGGATATCTTATGACCGCAACCTGAAAGAAGAAGGCTACCCAGACGTACTGTCTACTGATTTCCCATTAGAAACCAAAGGCAGCACAGATAGACTTACCATTACCCTAGATGAAATGGGAATCCTGATGACCAGCCCTGGTGAAACTGGCAACATCAGCAGGGCAGATCCATCAAAAAGACCTATTGACAATAAAGGTCAGGAGAAACACTTTTTTCCCTATAATGCCTGGTACTCCTGCTCCACATCAAGACAAATCAAGTGGCTGAGTGACAACAGCAAGGGAGACCCCACCACAGCAAGTAGCATAGCCTAGGAGATGTTCGGCATACTTATGGCATAGCCTGGGAAACTCCTTATGCATCACCAGCACAACCTGTGAAAGTCCAGAAGCACTAAGCAAATCAAGATGATAAAAATAGCACTTTTAAAGGGCCCTGAGATTGAATTGTAGTTGGAATGAGAGTTCCACAAAAGTAGGCCAGGACCTGTATACTATACCTACACCGCTGAATGCCTACTAAAATAAAAGATTTAAATAGGACTCATAATTTCCTAAAATCATAGGCAAAATGTGTGGGATACAATGAAAACTCACCTATTGCAACAAGAATCAGGGTCATCACAACTTTGTTGTTGTTGTTGTTGCTTTTTGACAGGCAGAGTGGACAGTGAGAGAGAGAGACAGAGAGAAAGGTCTTCCTTTTTGCCGTTGGTTCACCCTCCAATGGCCGCTGCGGCAGGCACACCATGCTGATCTGAAGGCAGGAGCCAGGTGCTTCTCCTGGTCTCCCATGAGGTGCAAGGCCCAATCACTTGGGCCATCCTCCACTGCACTCCCGGGCCACAGCAGAGAGCTGTCCTGGAAGAGGGGTAACCAGGACAGAATCCGGTGCCCTGACCGGGACTAGAACCCGGTGTACCGGCGCCACAAGGCAGAGGATTAGCCTATTGAGCCACGGCGCCGGCCTATAACTTTGTTTTTACAGAAAATTTTATTTATTAGAGAGAGAGAGAGAGAGAGAGAGAGAGAGAATCTTCCATTCAGTGGTTCACTCCTACACACATGGGAGAATGGGAGATCTGGACTAAATTCCCAGCTCCCACCTTCAACCTGGCCCTGTCCTAGCTATGGTGGGCATTTGGAGAGTGGGTGGGAGGGATACAACTATGTGAGCCAACACTGCTATCTCCCAAGATGCGTATTAGCAAGAACCTGGAGTCAGAATCCAGAGATGGACATCAAACCAGGCACCAGATATGGGACATGTGAATCTTAACTGGTGTCTTAACCACCAAGCTAAACACCTGCCCCCAAAATCGCAGTGAAAAAAAAAGACAACAAATGCCAACATTGGAATGTTGGAATTATTTTACTAGAATTTTAAAGCAATCATCACAAAAATATTTTAAACAAACAACTAAAGTATATTTGGAAATAAATGAAAAACAAATTATCATAAAGGAGATAGAAATTATAAAAAAGAACCAAATAGACATTATAGAACCAAAAATAAAATAATAGAAATTAAATACTTTCCAAGTGGGTTCTGTATTTGAATGGAGATGACAGAGAATGAAATCAGTGAGTTTAAGGACAGGTTAATGTAATTCATTCAGTCTGAACAATATAGATAAAATGGGTGGAAAAAAAATGAATACAGACTCATGTCCCTTTGAGACAATGACAAAAATCAAACATTGATGCTGAAGAATATTTAAAGAAATAATGGGGAGACATGGGGCCGGCGCTGTGGTGCAGCGGGTTAAAGCCCTGGCCTGAAGCGCCAGCATCCCATATGGGCACCGGTTCTAGTCCTGGCTGCTCCACTTCCGATCCAGCTTTCTGCTATGGCCTGGGAAAGCAGTAGAAGATGGTCCAAGTCCTTGGGCTCCTGCACCCGTGTGGGAGACCCAGAGGAAACTCCTGGATCCTGGCTTTGGATCGGCACAGCTCTGGCCATTGCAGCCATCTAGGGAGTGAACCAGTGAATGGAAGGCCTCTCTCTCTGTCTCTATCTCTCTCTGTAATTCTGTTTTTCAAATGGATAAAAATAAATCTTTTTTAAAAAAAGAAATAATGGGTGGCCAGTGTTGTGGCATGCGGATTAAACTTCCACCTGCCAGCTTCTCATGTGAGCGCCAGTTCCAGTTCCAGTTGCTCCATTTCCAATCTAGCTCCCTGCTAATGAGTCTGGGAAGGCAGTGGAAAAGAGGCCAAGTACTCGAGCCCCCACCATCCATGTGGAAGACCTGGATGGAGTTCCAGGCTCCTGTGGTTGCAGCCATTTGGGGACTGAACCAGGGGATGGAATATCTCTCTCTTTCTAACTCTTTCAAATAAATTAATATTTTAAAAAAGTAGATAAAGAATGACAAAAACTTTCAAGAAACTGAACAACCCACAAAAAGGTAACCCACAAACAAGTGCACCCTGATACATATTGGGAAACAATAACAAAAAAAGGAGAAAAATGACAGATTATCTATATGGGAACATTACTTCAAATTATAGCAGATTTTCTCATCTGAAATCATGAGGACCAGAAGGAAGTGGCATATTTTTCAAGTGCTGAAAGAAGAAAAAAAAGCTGTCAACCATGAGTTCTATATCCAGTGAAACTAGCTTTTAGGAATAAAGGCAAAATAAGGACATTCTCACATCAAAGATGACCAAAAGAATTGGTTACTATAGACTCCTCCTTAAAGAATTGCTAAAAGTACTTTTTCAAACAGAAAGGAAATCATAAAAGAAAGAATATTATAGTATTTGGGAAATGATATTTTCTTATTTTCCTTTGCTTTGCTTTTTTTTTTTTTGACAGGCAGAGTGGATAGTGAGAGAAACAGAGAGAAAGGTCTTCCTTTTTGCAGTTGGTTCACCCTCCAATGGCCGCTGTGGCCGGCTCATCACGCTGATCCGAAGCCAGGAGCCAGGTGCTTCTCCTGGTCTCCCATGTGGGTGCAGCGCCCAAGGACTTGGACCATCCTCCTTCCTGGGCCATAGCAGAGAGCTGGCCTGGAAGAGGGGCAACTGGGACAGAATCCGGCGCCCCAACCGGGACTAGAACCCGGTGTGCCGGCGCCGCAAGGCGGAGGATTAGCCTGTTAAGCCATGGTGCCGGCCTTGCTTTGATGTTCTGTCATCTGGGACCTTGCTGGGGAGAAACTGCCCCTCCTAGGACTTGGCCACTTCCTAGAGGTATACTCACCAAGAGAGCATACCTTTCACATGCAAACTAAGGAATCCAGAACCCATACTCTGAACATCTCCTCTAGCTGACTTTCAGACTCCATGTGGCAATATTCCTCTGTCCTAGTAACCCCAGGGCTGGGTGCTAGACACATGAGGACCATTCTGTAGTGCAAAGCTTGCTCAGCTATCTGCCCTACCTTGCCCATTCCTTCCCATGGAAACCACAATAAGCCTTTTTGTCCAGTTTCCTCTCACTCTTTCTGCCTTCTGACTGATCCTGGTACTTCTCCATGTGGCCCTGTGTGGCATGGTGTACTTGCTCCTCTTGTCAACTGTAACAATCTTTTTAATGATAATCATCTGCTGCTCTGTTGGCCTCATCATATCTCAATTGAAAACAAAATCTTGGGGCCGGCGCTGTGGTGCAGTAGGTTAATCCTCTTCCAGCGGCACCAGCATCCCATAAGGGTGCTAGTTCTGGCTGCTCCACTTCCAATCCAGCTTTCTACCATGGCCTAGGAAAGCACTAGAAGATGGCCCAAGTCCTTGGGCCCCTGCACCCGCGTGGGAGACCCAGAAGAAACTCCTGGCTCCTGGCTTCAGATCGGCACAGCTCCGGCCGTTGTGGCCATTTGCAGAGTGAACCAGCAAATGGAATACCTTTCTCTCTCTCTCTCCCTCTCACTGTCTTAACTCTTCCTCTCAAATAAATAAATAATAAAAACAAAACAAAACAAAGTCCTGGGTATATTTTAAAACAACCTAAAGTAGTAAAAAGTTGATGCCAGTAGTCTATGATAAATTATATACTCATATGTATATTGTAATAACAATAAAGACCAATGAGATAACTACATAAGTTGATGCGCTTAACCCTAAAAAATGTTCAAATAACACACAGGAAGCAAGAAAAAAGAAACAGAGAAATGAGAAACAGAGGAAATAGAAATAAAGGAGCAAATTGTCACACTTAAATGTTAATGGTCTATGGGGCCGGCGCTGTGGTGCAGTGGCTTAACACCCTGGCCTGAAGCGCCAGCATCCCATATGGGCACCGGTTAGAGACCAGGCTGCTCCACTTCCAATCCAGTTCTCTGCTATGGCCTGGAAAAGCAGTAGAAGATGGCTCAAGTGCTTGGGCCCCTGCACCCATGTGGGAGATCCAGAAGAAGCTCCTGGCTCCTGGCTTCGGATTGGCACAACTCTGTCTGTTGTGGCCAATGGGGACGTGAACTAGCGGATGGAAGACTTCTCTCTCTCTCTCTCTCTCTTTGCCTCTGCTCTCTCTGTGTAACTCTGACTTTCAAATAAATAAATACATCTTTTAAAAAATGTTAATGGTATAAATATGCCAATTAAAAGACAGAGATTAATAAAGTGTTGCTTTAAATAACTTATTTGCTGTTTACAAGAAACTCAGATTTATCAACATAGGCAAGTTAAAAGTAAAACATACATCATTCAAACCAAAAGACAGGAGTGGATATGTTAAAATTTTAGAAAGTATATGTCATAGCAAAGGAAATTACTAGACATAAAGAAGGATATTGCATAACCATAAAAGGATTAATATACCAAAAAGGCATTGTGATACCATATGTGCACTCACCAAAACGAGCCTCAACTCATGTGAAACAAAAACTGATAGAGCTAAAATTATAAATAGAAAAACCCGTAATTATAGCTGGGACTTCACCACCCTCTCAGCCACTGACAGAACTGCTAGACAGAAATGGGCAAGTGTATAGAAGAACTCAACTGAATAAATCCATAAACCAACATGATCTAATTGAAATATATTTAGCATTTCTCCTATCAACAGTGAAATATACTTTTTTTTCAAATGCCTAGGGAGCATTAACCAATATAGACCACATACTGGACCATAAAACAAGTTTCAACTTTTAAACAATTGAAATCATACAAAGTATAACCTCTGGCAATAATGGAGTCAAACCAGAAACCAATAAAAGACAAAAATAAATTCTCTAAAGTCATGAAAATTGAAAACACAGATATCTAAATAATCCATGGTCAATTGAGAAATCTCAAAGGAAATTTAAAAGTATATGGAATTAATATGAAAATACAACATATCAAAATATGTGAGATGCAAGTAAAGTAGTGCTGATTGGGAAATTTTCAGCATTAACTGCTTGCATTTAGAAAAAGAGAAGATATTAATCAATAATCTAAGCTGCTGCCTGGTGAAACTAAAATAGAAGAGCAAAACAAACCCAAAGCAAGCATAAGGAAACAATAAAGACAAGAGCAAAAATCAATGAATGGGAAAAAGGAAAACAATAGGGAAAAATCAATAAAACAAAAAAAAACCTTCTTCTTTAAAAAGATCAATAGAAGTGGTAAACCTTTAGCAAGACTGATAAAAAGAAAAAGAAAAAAGACACAACTCTCCAATAATGGAAAATGGAATGGGAGATGGAGTGGGAGGCGGGATGGGAAAGGGAGTGGGGGTGTTAGGGTGGGAATGGGAGGAAGAAACACTATACCCCTATGTATATGTACAGCTCTTAGCTGTACATATGAAAATTTTTATTCATTAAATAAAAGCCTTCAAAAAAAAAGAATGAGACAGGATACCAATGCAGACCCTAAAACCATTAAAAAGATGATGGATGGGTGGCAGTTGACTTAGCAGTTAGGATGCTGGTTAGGATGCCCATGTCCCAAACTGGAGCACCTGAGTCTGATGCCTAGTTCTTGTTCCTGACTCCAGTTTCCCGTTAATGTGAACCGTGGTAGTCAGCAGTGATGATTCAAATAGATGGGTCCTTCCTCCCACGTGGGAGACTGGGGTCAGGTTCCTGGCTCTGGCTTTGCTCCCCTGGTCTTGGCAGGCATTTGAACCAGCATATAGGAGCACTCTCTCTCTCTCTCTCTCTCTCTCTCTCTCTTTCTATTTGCTTATCTTTATTTCTCAAATAAACAGAGTTATAAAAATATCTTTAAAAAGATAATATGAAAATACTATGAGCAACTCTACACTCATAAATCTAACAACTTAGATTAAACAGACCAGTTTCTCAAAAACCATACACTATCAAAACTTACCCAATAAAAATAGATATTTTGAATATTCCTATAACTATTAAGAAAATTTAAAAGTCTTGATTTTAAAAACCCTCCAGCCCCCTATGGTTTCACTGGATAATTATAGCAATTTTTTTTTATTTTTTCTTTTTTTTTGACAGGCAGAGTGGACAGTGAGAGAGAGAGACAGAGAGAAAGGTCTTCCTTTTGCCGTTGGTTCACCCTCCAATGGCTGCCGCGGTAGCGCGCTGCGGCCGGCGCACCGCGCTGTTCCGATGGCAGGAGCCAGGTGCTTCTCCTGGTCTCCCATGGGGTGCAGGGCCCAAGGACTTGGGCCATCCTCCACTGCACTCCCTGGCCACAGCAGAGAGCTGGCCTGGAAGAGGGGCAACCGGGACAGGATCGGTGCCCCAACCGGGACTAGAACCTGGTGTGCCGGCGCCGCAAGGTGGAGGATTAGCCTAGTGAGCCGTGGCGCCGGCCAATTATAGCAATTTTAAGAAGATTATATTAAATATTAGGAATATTTAATATCAAACATTGGAAATAGTTAATAGGTTATATTAAATATTGGAAATTATACCAATTTTAAATTGTTTTATTTTTATTATTTTTTATTATTTAATGCATGCATTTTTACATAGATACAACTTTAGGAATACAGTGGTTCTTTCCCCCATGCCCCCACCCCGCTCCTATCCCACCTCCCATTCCCTCTCCCATCTCCTTCTTCATTATGGATCATTTTTAGTATGACTGTATATACAGAGGACCAACTATATGCTAATCATAGATTTCAACAATTTGCCTCCATGCCCACACACAACATATAGAGTACAGATTGTGGAGAGAATTTGCAGTTGATTCTCATATTGCAATTCAATAGGGACAGAGGTCCTACCTGGCGAGCAAGTGCACAGTGACTACTGTTGTTCCTTTAACAATTAACACTCTTTTTTATGACGTCAGTGATCATCTGAGGCTCTTGTCATGGGCTGCCAGGGCTATGGAGGCCTTTTGTGACCATAGACTCTGTCGTTATTTGGACACGGCCATAAGCAAAGAGGATGGTCTCCTCTCCCTTCAGAGAAGAATGTCTCCTTCTTTGATGACCCTTCCTTTCCTCTGAGGTCTTGCAGAGATCCTCCGTGTAGGATTTTTTTCCCCACAGAGTCTTATCTTTCCATGCCTGAGATGCTCTTGCAGGCCTTTCAGCCCAACCAGGAAGCCTTATGGGTTGATTCTGAGGTCAGAGTGGTATTTACTGTGAAAGTCATTCTAGGAGTCTGCTGTGTGGACTGCTTCCCATGTTGCTCCCTCCTTCCTTTTTTAATTCTATTATTTTTACCGGGTACTTGATGTTACTTATGTTGTCACTTTTAAACTTAGACCGGTCTATCTGTTGCCTTTAACATTTCATATAATCATTGTAACAGTGAGGATGGTGTTTATACCAACAATTCTTATGGGTTTGGAGCCCCATGATTAGTTCTTAGGCTGTACCCTGAGAGGTAAGTCTATATGCCTGTATGTAGAACTATACTGTTTTTTAAATTTATTTTATTTTTTATTTATTTGACAGGCAGAGTTACAGAGAGAGGTAGAGACAGAGAGAGGTCTTCCATCCGCTGGTTCACTCCCCAGATGGCTGCAACGGCCAGAGCTGCGCCAATCTGAAGCCAAGAGCCAGGAGCTTCTTCCAGGTCTCCCATGCAGGTGCAGGGACCCAAAGACTTGGGCTGTCTTTTACTGCTATCCCAGACCATAGCAGAGAGCTGGATTGGAAGAGGATCAGCCGGGACTAGAACTGGTGCCCACCACTGAGAGACAGCGCTGGCCCCAGGACTATACTGTTTTACAGTTTTGGACTACCTCCTCCATCTCTTATTCCCTCCCTTGCTTTTAACTGGGATCTTTTCCCAATTGCTTTAAAATACATATAATTAACTCTGTGTTACATAGAGAGTTCAGCATATAATGTGAAGTAGAGACATGAGAGAGAGAGAAAGAAAACAGGGGAAAAAAACCAACAAAATAAAACAAAAAGGATATACACAATAAAAAATAACAATGGTTAACTTTCTCTCAACAATCAGGTCAAGCATTCTTCAAGACATTAGTTCTAAAAGTGACTATTTCGCTTCTATAGCTTTCATTTTAGCTGTTCTATTAATTCTCCCATATCATGGAGGACATATGGTGTTTGTCTCTTTGGGACTGGGTTATTTCACTAAGTATGAGGTTTTCCAGCTTGCTCCATTTTGTTGTGAAGGACCAGATTTCATCCTTTTTTACTGCTGTGTAGTAATCCACGGTGTACATTTCTCACAATTTCTTTATCCAGTCTTCGGTTGATGGACATTCAGGTTGCTTCCATGTCTTAGCTATTGTGAATTGAGCTGTGATAAACATGGAGGTGCAGATAATTCTTTTGTTTACTGACTTCATTTCCCTTGGGTAAATTCCCAATAGTGAAATGGCTGGGTCATATGGTAGGTCTACATTCAGATTTTTTTTTGACAGGCAGAGTGGACAGTGAGAGAGAGAGACAGAGAGAAAGGTCTTCCTTTGCCGTTAGTTCACCCTCCAATGGCCGCTGTGGCCGGCGCACTGCGGCCGGTGCACTGCGCTGATCCCAAGGCAGGAGCCAGGTGCTTCTCCTGGTCTCCTGTGGGGTGCAGGGCCCAAGCACTTGGACCATCCTCCACTGCACTCCTGGGCCACAGCAGAGAGCTGGCCTGGAAGAGGGGCAACCGGGACAGAATCTGGTGCCCCAACTGGGACTAGAACCAGGTGTGCTGGTGCCGCAAGGTGGAGGATTAGCCTATTGAGCCGTGGTGCCAGCCTACATTCAGATTTTTGAGGTATCTCCATACTGTCTTCCATAGTGGCTTTACCAGTTTACATTCCCACCAACAGTGGGTTAGGGTGCCCTTTTCCCCACATCCTCTCCAGCATATGTTGTCTGTTGATTTCTGTATGAGGGCCACACTAACTTGGGTGAGGTGAAACCTCATTGTGGTTTTTATTTGCATTTCCCTGATAGCTAGAGATCCTGAGCATTTTTTCATGTGTCTGTTGGCCATTTGGATTTCCTCTTTGAAAATGTCTATTAAGGTCCTTGACCCATCTTTTTATTTGGTTGTTTGTTTTGTTGCTATGGAGTTTCTTGATCATTTTATAGATTCTGGTTGTTAATCCTTTATCAATTGTGTAGTTTGCAAATATTTTCTCCCATTCTGTCGGTTGCCTCTTCAATTTCTTGACTGTTTCTTTTGCTGTAAAGAAACTTCTCAATTTGAGGTAATCCTATTGTTCATTTTGGCTTTGACTACCTGTGCCTCTGGGGTCTTTTCCAGGAATTCTTTGCCTATTCCAATGTCTTGAGGGGTTTCCCCTATGCTCTCAATTAATTTGATGGTGTCGTGGCATATATTTAGATCTTTAATCCATGTTGAGTGGATTTTTGTATGTGGTGTATGATAGGGGTCTTGTTCTAGTATTTAACAGCTTCAATGTGGTTTGTAGATACAATTCTTTTTTTAAAAGATTTATTTATTTATTCGAAAGTCAAAGTTACAAAGAGAGAGGATGGGCAGAGAGAGAGAGAGAAAGAGAGAGAGAGGTCTTCCATCCACTGGTTCACTCCCCAGTTGGCCACAACAGCCAGAGCCGCGCCAATCCAAAGCCAGGAGTCAGGAGCCAGGAGCTTCTCCGGGTTGCCCACATGGGTGCAGGGGCCCAAGGGCTTCGACCATCTTCTACCGCTTTCCCAGGCCATAGCAGAGAGCTGGATCGGAAGTGGAGCAGCTAGGACTCGAACCAGCACCCATATGGGATGCCGGCACTGCAGGCAGCGGCCTTACCTGCTACACCACAGTGCCAGCCTCCTGTAGATACAAGTCTAAGAACATAATGATATTCCCTTCTTCGCTTTCTCCCTCCCTCAGCCTCTCTCCATCCTTCCTTCTCCCTTTTTTTGGTTTCTGAGATTATGTATTTTAAATTTCACATTACAGTAAAAAGGCTTAATACAACACTGAATACGAAGTTTAACAAATACAAAAGCAAAAAAAAAAAAAAACAAAAACCCTCATTTAGTAGGAATGTAGACACAACTATAAACAATAATTTAATGGAAAAATGACCATTTTACCCATAAAGAGTAAATGTTAAAATAATCACAGATCAATAAAACTATAGTAGTATAACATTCTTAACCATTGCTTTCACAAAAGTATCAAAGTTTCACAAAACTATATTTGCATATAATGGAGAACTTTCAGTATTTGTCTTCCTAGGTCCAACTTATTTCACTCAACATGATATCCTCCAGTTTCATCTATTTTTCTGCAGAAGGTAGAATTTCATTCTTTTTTAATAGCTGAATAATACTCCATTGTGTATATATGCCACATTTTCTTTATCCATTCATGTGATGCTGGACAACTTGGTTGCTTCCAAATTTTAGCTATTGTGAACAATGCTGCTATAAACATGGTGGTGCGGGTATCTTTTTGATACATTGTGTCCAAATCTTTTATATACCCAGTAGTGGGATTGCTGGATCATATGACAAGTCTATTTCTAGTTTCTTAAGAAATCTCCACTCAGCTTTCCACAGTGGCTGTACTAATTTACATTCCCACCAATAGTGTCTGAGTGTTTGCCTTTCTCCACATTCTTGCCAGTATTTGTTACTCTCTGTGTTTTGGATTTTAGCTATTCTGACAGGGGTGAGGTGATATCTCATTTTGATTTCGATTTTCATTTCCCTGATGGCTAATAATATTGAGCATTTTAAAAATATATTTGTTGGCCATTTGTATTTACTCTTTTGAGAATTTTCTGTTGAAGTCTTTTGCCCATTTCTGAAAGGAACTGGATGGTTTTATTTGTTGTAGTTGTTGTTGAGTTTTTAAGTTGCTGATATATTCAGGATTTAATTCTTTGTCAGATAGGTGGTTTTCAAATATTTTTTCTCATTCTGTTGGCTGTTTTTTCACTCTATTGATCATTTACTTTGCTATGCAAAAGCTTCCGAGTTTGATATAGCCCCATTTGTTTAGTTTTGCTTTTGTTGCCTGTGCTTTGGGGGTCTTGTCCAAGAAGTCATCCCCTACTCCAGTGTCTTGGGTTGTTTTCCCTAAATATTCTTGTAGGAACTTCATAATCTCAGGTGTTAAATTTAGTTAGATCTTTGATCCGTCTTGAGTTGATTTTTGTATATGGTGAGAGGTATGGGTCTAGTTTCATTCTTCTACGTGTGTGGGTGTGTGTGTGTCCAGTATCCAGTTTTGCCAGCATCATTTGTTGAAGAGATTATCCTTACTCCACTGTACAGCCTGAGCACTTTTGTCAAAACCAGTTGGCTGTATGAATGTGGATTAATTTCTGCCCTCTCTATTCTGTTCCGTTGATCCATGTATCAGTTTTTATGTCTGCACAGTGCTGTTTTCATGACTATAGTTTCGTATTGTTCTTTAAAGGCAGGTATTGTGATGCCTCCAGCTTGATTTTTCTTGTTCAGGGTTGATTTAGCTATTCTGGGTCTTTTGTGATTCCCCATGAATTTTAGGATTGCTTTTTCTAATTCTGTGAAGAATGTCATTGGTATTTTGATGGGGATTGCATTGAATCTGTAGATTGCTTTAGGTAGTACTGCTATTTTAATGATATTGATTCTTCTGACCAATGAGCAAGGGATATCTTCCCATTTTTTGTGTCCTTGATGATTTCTTTCATCAATGTTTGATAATTTTCATTGTAGAGATCTTTCACTTCTTTGGTTAAATTTGTCCCTAAATATTTGATTTTTTTTTTTGTGGCTGTTGTGAATGGGATTTCTTTCTTGATTTCTCTTTTTTTGAGTTCATCACTAGCATACAAGAAAGCTACTGTTTTTTTTTTTTTGTATGTTTACTTTGTAACTTGCAAGGCTATTGAATTGATTTGTCAATTCTAACAGCTTCTTGGTGCAGTATTCAGGTTTTTCATGTACAATATCATGTCACCTGCAAACACGAATAGTTTGACTTCTTTTCTAATTGTGATGCTCTTTATTTCTTGCTCCTCCCTAATTGCTCTTGCTAAAACTTCCAGCACTATATTGAAGAAGAGTGATGAAAGTAGGCATCCTTGTCTTGTTCCAGATCTGAGGACAGATGCTTTCAGTTTTTCCCCATTCAGTATGATGCTGGCTGTTGGTTTGTCATATATAACCTTCATAATTTTGTGGAATATTCCTTTTATTCCTAATTTGTGGAATGCTTTTATCATGAAGAGGCGTTGAATCTTATCAAATACTTTCTCTACATCTTTTTAAAATTTTTTTAAATTTATTTGACAGGTGGGGTTACAGACAGTGAGAGAGAGAGAGACAGAGAGAAAGGTC
Source organism: Lepus europaeus (assembly GCF_033115175.1). Lineage (NCBI taxonomy): Eukaryota > Metazoa > Chordata > Mammalia > Lagomorpha > Leporidae > Lepus > Lepus europaeus. The sequence goes on from NC_084850.1 coordinate 86,765,170, forward strand.
TTCCTTCCATTGGTTCACTCCCCAAATGGCCACCACGGCCGGCACTGTGCTGATCCGAAGCCAGGAGCCAGGTGCTTCCTCCTGATCTCCCATGAGGGTACAGGGGCCCAAGCACCTGGGCCATCCTCCACTGCCCTCCCTGGCCACAGCAGAGAGCTTGACTGGAAGAGGAGCAGCCGGGACTAGAACCGGCACCCATATGGGATGCTGGTGCCGCAGGTGGAGGATTAACCAAGTGAGCCATGGCACCAGCCCCTCTCTACATCTATTTGTATGACTTTATTTATTTATCTTTACATTTATTTTATTTTATTTTTAAGTAATACAAGTTTCATAAATACAACTTTAGGAATATACTTATTCTTCACACCATACCTGCCCTCCCACACACAATCCCACCTCTCGTCCTCCTCCTCCTCTCCTTGCCCGTCCCATTCTCCATTAAGATTTATTTTCAATTAATTTTGTACACAGAAGACCAACTCTATACTAAGTAAAGATTTCAACAATTTACACACACACACACACACAAAGTGTTTGAGAACTAGTTTTACAGTTAACTCTCATAATAGAACTCATTGAGGACAGAGGTCCTGCATGAGGAGTTAGTGCACAGTGACTCCTGTTGTTAATTTAATAATTAACACTCTTATGTATGACGTCAGTGACCATCCAAGGCTCTTGACATGAGCTGCCTAGGCTATGGAAGCCTTTTGAATCCACAAACTCCATCAATATTTGGACAAAGCTATAAGCAAACTAGAAGTTCTCTCCTCCCTTTAGAGAAAAGTACATCCTTCTGGTACCCTTCTCCGAAGGGAGGAGAGAACCTCCACTTTGACTATGACCCTATCGGAATAAGATCAAAGTCAGCGAACTCTAAAGGCTTCCATAGCCCTGGCAACTCATGACTAGAGCCTAGGGAGATTACTGACGCCATGAACAGGAGTGTCAAATTGTTAAGTCAGCAACAGGAGTCACTGTGTACTTACACCCCATGTGGGATCTGTCCCTAATGTGTCATCTAAAGCCAAGTGAAGCTATGACTGGTACTAAAACAGTATTTTTATACTTTGCGTTTCTGTGTGGGCACAGACTGATGAGGTCTTTTCTAATTATATACTGAAGTGATCTTCTGTATATAAAGAGAATTGGAAATGAAAAAAAAAAAAACCAACCTGGTGTTAAAATGGAAATGGCATAGAAAATTAATTATTTTGAAAAAAAAATTATGTAGGATCTCTGTCTTTAATGTGCTGTACATTGCTATTTAATGCTATAATTAGTAATCCAATGGTAGTTTTTTTCACTTGATGTTGCTATATGGGCAAAATGTTGAAATCTTTACCTAATATATACTAAACTGATCTTCTGTATACAAAGAGAATTGAAAATGAATCTTTACATGAATGGAAGGGGAAAGGGAGCGGGAAAGGGGAGGGTTGCGGGCGGGAGGGAAGCTATGGGAGGGGGGAAGCCATTGTAACCCATAAGCTATACTTTGGAAATTTATATTCATTAAATAAAAGTTTAATAAAAAAAAAAAGAAAAGTACATCCTTCTTTGATGGCCTCTTCTTTCCACTGGGCTCTCACTCATCCTTCATGTAGAATACTTTTTGTCACAGTGTTTCAGCTTTCCATCTACATCTATTTTTTAAGACCACTTACTTATTTATAGACAGAGAGAGGCAAAGACAGAGACAGAGGTCTTCCACCTGCTGGTTCACTCCCCCAAATGGCCACAATGCCAGAGCTGCGCCGATCCGAAGCCAGGAGCCAGGAGCTTCTTCCAGGTCTCCCACGTGGGTGCAGGGGCCCAAGGGCTCAGGCCATCTTCTACTGCTTTCCCAGGCTATAACAGAGAGCTGGATCAGAAAAGGAGCCGCCAGGACGTGAACCAACGTCCATATGGGATGCCAGCACTGCAGGAGGAGGCTTAGCCTACCATGTCACAGCGCTGGCCCCTCTCTGCATCTGTTGAAAGGACCACATGGTTTTTGTTCCTCATTCTGTTTGATGTGATGTATGGCATCTATTGATCTGTGAATGTTGAACCACCTTTGCATTTCCGGGATAAATCCTACTTGATCGTGAAGTATGATGTGTTTTTGGATTTGATTTACTAGTATTTTGTTGAGATCTTTGCATCTTTGTTCATTAACGATATAGGTCATGAGGCCAGCACTGTGGCATAATAGCTAAGCCTCTACCTGTGACATGGGTATACCATACTGGTGCCATTTTGAGTCCTGGCTGCTCCTCTTCTGATCCAGCTCCCTGCTTATGGCCTGGGAGGGCAGTGGAGGATGGCCCAAGTGCTTGGGCACCTGCACCCATGTGGGAGACCTTGAGAAAGCACCTGGCTCCTGGCTTCAGATTGGCCCAGCTCAACTGTTGTGTCCATCTAGGGAGTGGACCAGAGGATGGAACACGTTTCTCTCTGTCTCTCCCTCTCTCTGTAACTCTATCTCTCAAAAAAATAAATATAATCTTTTTTTTTGACAGGCAGAGTGGACAGTGAGAGAGAGAGACAGAGAGAAAGGTCTTCCTTTTGCCGTTGGTTCACCCTCCAATGGCCGCCGCAGTAGGCGCGCTGCGGCCGGCGCACCGCGCCGATCCGATGGCAGGAGCCGGGTGCTTCTCCTGGTCTCCCATGGGGTGCAGGCCCCAAGCACTTGGGCCATCCTCCACTGCACTCCCGGGCCACAGCAGAGAGCTGGCCAGGAAGAGGGGCAACCGAATATAATCTTTTTTTAAGGATATAGGTCTGTAGTTTTCTTTTTGTGTTGTATCTTTGGGTTTGGTATGCTGGCCTCATAAAAAGAGTTTGGCAGAGTTCTACCCTATTCAATATTTTGGAATAGTTTGAAGAGTGTTGAAATCACTTCCTCTTTGAATGTGTTGTAGAATTCAGTACTAAAGCCGTCAGGTCCTGGCTTTTCCTTGATGGAACACTTTGATTACTGCTTCAATCTCATTGCTTGCTATGGGTCTGTTTAGATTGTTTATATTTTCTTGAGTTAATGTTGGTAAGTTATATGTAACTAGGAATTTATCCATTTCTTTGAGGTTTTCCTGTTTATTAGTATATAGTAGTTTCTTATGATCTTTTGTATTTCAGTGGTTTTGGATGTAGTGTCTCCTTTTTCATTTCTAATTTTATTTATTTGAGTTTTTTCTCTTTTCTTTGTTAGCCTGGCTAGAGAATCATCTGTTTTGTTTTTCTTAAAAAAAATCAACTTTTTATTTTGTTCATTTTTTTTAGTTTCAGTTTCATTGGTTTCTGCTCTGATCCTTATTATTTCTCAACTCCTGATGATTTGGGGTTGATTTGTTCTTGTTTTTCTAAGTCTTCAGGATGCATAATTAGATCTTTAATTTGAGACATTTTTCATAATATAAGCACTTAATGCTATAAAACTCCCTCTTAATACTGCTTTCGCTGTATCCCACTGATTTTTTGGTTTTTGACAGGCAGAGTTAGACAGCGAGAGAGAGAGAGACAGAGGGAAAGATCTTCCTTTTTCCATTGGTTCACCCCCCCAAGTGGCCGCTACGGCTGGCGTGTTGCAGCCAGCGCGCTGTGCCAATCCGAAGCCAGGAGCCAGGTGCTTCCTCCTGGTCTCCCACGCCGGTGCAGGGCCCAAGCACTTGGGCCATCCTCCACTGCACTCCCGGACCACAGCAGAGAGCTGGACTGGAAGAGGAGCAATCGGGACAGAATCCGGCTTCCCGACCGGGATTAGAACCTGGGGTGCCGACGCCGCAGGCAGAGGATTAGCCTAGTGAGCCACAGAGCCGACCCACATTGATTTTTGATATGTATTATTTTCATTTTCATGTATTTCAGGAAAGTTTTTTTTAATTTCTTTTTTAATTTCTTCAGTGATCCAGTGATCATTCAGTAGCATGTTGTTTAACTGTCAAATACTTAACGAGTGTACTACTGTTCTTGTTACTGATTTCTAATTTATTCCTTTATAGTCTGACAATACACACACAATATGTGTTGAATTTTTTTAAATTTGCTGAGACTTGATTTGTGGCCTAATATATGGTCTGTCCTAGAAAATATTCCATGATGAGAAGAATGTGTATTCTGTAGCTGCTGGGTGAAATGTCCTATAAATATCTGTTAGATCCAATAGTATATTTCAATAGTATATTTCAACTCTGATTTGTCTTTATTGATTTTTTTGTCTGGATGATCTGCTCATTGACAAGAGTGGGGTGTTGAAGTCACCCACTATTGTTGTATTGGAGTCTGTCTCTCCCTTTAGGCATAATAGTATTTGCTGAATGGATCTGAGTGGTCTTTTGTTGGATGCATATATGTTTATGATCATTATTTCTTATTGCTGTAATGAACTTTTAATCAAAATATAATGTCCTTTTTTATTTCTTTTTTGCAATTTTTCATTTAAAGTCTGTTTCATCTGATATCAGGATCACTATGCTTCCTCACTTTTGATTTCCATTTGCCTGGTATATCTTTCTCCAGCCCTTCAATTTCAGTCTGTGTATGTCTTTGTGAATTTCTTGGAGGCAGCATATAGCAGGTTGTGTTTTTTTTTTTTTAATCCATTCAGCCACCCTAAGTTTTTTGGTTAATGAATTTAATCCACTTACATTCAAGGTTACTATAGATAGATAAGAACTAAGATCTGTCGCTTTGTTGCTTGGACAATGATTGTACTTGCTCTGTTAGTACATTTGGTGGTGTCATGAGTTTTCATGTTTACTTCTAATGCAGGATGCCATTCATAATTTCTTGTCAGACTGGTTTGGAGAGGCGCCAAGAAGTCAGAATAAGGAGGGAGCTTACTGCTCTAGTCTAGGGGAAGATAGTTTTAAAAAAGTGGAGGGACTGCAATCTCCAGGAAGTTATGGAGAAAATAACAGAGGAAAATCCACGCAAATTACAGGAACACTGTGGATCTACATAGAGGCTGTGGACACCCAGAACTCAGGACCCCAGCAGCCGAGAGCCTCAGCACCAGCTTTGGAGAGTGAGGTGAGACCAGACAGCAACAGCCCAAGCCATTAGAGATAAAGTGTGGGAAGAGCCTGGCATGAGTCTGGCTTTGAGCCCTGTGCAGGACAGTTTACCTACCGACCTAGAGGGGAAAAAAGGGAGCATGTTTCTTTCCCCCCTCCCTCAACCACCCAGCACGGGTGTCCTGTAACAAGCCAAGAGAGGGGTGGCACCATTTTGGATATACATAACAGCTACACCAGCTCAAGTCTGCACACCCAGAAATCAGCTGGGAAGAGATGCCTCAGTCTGCTGGGAGAATTGAAGTGTGCTGGGTGCTCATGACTGTGGGAGCCCTGTGTGCTGGGACTGTGAAAACACTGTGGCTGGGTGGGAGGGTGCAGGGTGTGCCTGGGTCTTTGGGCAGTCACTGTGGGTTGTTCCACACACTCGGGGCTCCCTGATTCCATGGTGAGGGTCATTGCTGTGGGACTCATGCTTACACCAAGGACTGCACAGATCCTTTGTGTGATTCTTGTGGCAGTGCAGGTGAATATGGTAGCCATTGGGGCGGGAGTCCAGGCATTAGTCTCCTTGGAGGAGAGGAGGTGAGCATGGGAGTATGCCAACAGAGCAGATTAAATCTCCCCTCTGATAAAAAAAAAGAGAGAGAGAGAGGGAGAGAGATTTACCACACCAATTTGGGAGTGACATTGGACACTCCCCTCACCCTGGAGCACTGAACAGAGCTCCCTGGCCACACACAGCACATGCCTCAGGGTACTCACTGAAAGAACAGACACTCCACGAATGCACAGAGGCATAGTCCAAAGGTAAAAGACATTACAGGGAAAAAATAAACCAATAAATACCTCCACAAATGCCTAAAAATAAATACAGCCATTGAAGAAACAAGAATAAGGAAAACAATATGATGCCCCCAAAGGAACACGACAACACTTCAATACTAGAATGTGAAAGTGAAGAGATTGAAGAAATGCCAGAAACAGAATTCAAAAAATTAATCATCTGGGGGCGAGGGAGAGAAAGAATCTTCTATCTGCAAGTACATTCCTAAAATGGTTGCAACAGCCCAGGTTGTGTCAGGCCAGAGGCCAGGAACTCCATCCTGGTCTCCCACATGGGTGGCAGTGAGGTCATCATCTGCTGCCTTCTCAGACATAGTAGCATGAAGCTGGATCATAAGTGGAACAAATGGGACTTGAATTGGAACTCTGATATGGGATGCCAATGCTGGCTCCTGTCCATCTGATTTTTGATGAAGGTGAATCTTTTCTTTTGATGAGGGAGAGTCTTTTCACCAAACGGTGCTAGAACAGTTGGACATCCATAGAGGGGAAAGGGGCCATGACCTTAAAAGTAAAACACATATCTGTAAAACTTTTGCAAAAACAGGGGAAAAGGGCCTGCGCTGTGGCATACAGGGTAAAGCAGCAACCTGCAGTGCCAGCATCCCATATAGGCGCAGGTTCAAGTCTCACCTGCTCCACTTCTGATCCAGCTCTCTGCTGTGGCCTTGGAAAGCAGTAGAAGATGGCCCAAGTGCATGAGCCCTTGCACCCACATAGGAGACCCAAAAGAAGTTCTTGCTTGGCTCCTGGCTTTGGATCAGCCCAGCTTAGGCTGTTGCTGCCATCTAGGGAGTGAACCAGCAGTGAAGACCTCTCACTCTCTCTGCTTCTCTGTAATTCTGCCTTTCAAATAAATAAATAAATCTCTCTCAAAATGCTATAAAAAAGAAAAACAAGAAAAAATCTTCAGGATCTAGATGTTTCAGAATCATGATGCAAAATAAAAAAAAATTCATTTTGAAAAAGTACATGTTAAGGATGGTAAAAAGACAAGCTACAGGCTGGGAGAAAATATTTGCAAAGGATATATCCAATAAAGGACTAGTATTTAGAAATATAAAGAACTCTCAATACTTGGCAGTAAAAAAAAATACAAAACAAGCAATCCAATTAGGAAATAGACAAAGAAATGAAGAGACATTTTAACAAAGAGGACATACAGATGGCAAATAAGCATGTGAAAAAAAATTCTCAGCATCATTAAGCCATCAGGGAAATCCAAATTAAAACCATACTATGATATCACTGCACATATATAAGAATGACTAAAATTTTAAAAAAGTGACAGCAAGAGATGCTGGTGAGGAGGCAGAGAAACTGGATCCCACATACATCACTGGTGGAAATATTAAATGGTACAGTCAGTCTGGAAAAGAGTTTTGCCGTTTCTTACAAGACTGAATGTGCAAATATCATGTGACTCAGCAAATAGAGTCCTAGGCATTTATCCCGGAGAAATGAAAGCTTATATTCCCACAAAAACCTGCACATGACTCTTCTTCATAGCAGCTTTATCCATAATAGTCAAAAACCGGAAACAACTCAGCCATCATTTAATGGTCAAATGTTTAAACAAAGTGTGGTACGTCCATACCATAGAATATTACACAGCAACAAAAAGGAACACATTATTTTTTTTTTTAAAAAAAAGATGTACTTATCTACTTGAGAGGCTGAGTAACAGAGAGACAGAGAGAGAGGGAGAGAGAGAGAGAGGTCTTCCATCTGCTGCTTCACTCCCCAAATGACTGCAATGGCCGGAGCTAAGCTGATCCAAAGCCAGGAGCCAGGAGCTTCTTCCCGATCTTCCACGTGGGTGCAGGGGTCTAAGCACTTGGGCCATCTTCCACTGCTTTCCCAGGCCATAGTAGAGAACTGGATGGGAAGTGGAGCAGCCAGGACTTGAACAGGTGCCCATATGAGATGCCGGTGCCACAGACGGAGGCTTAACTTACTATACCACAGCACTGGTCCCAGGTACCCACTACTGATAAGCACACACACTTGGATGAATCTCCAGGGCATTTTTATGAATGAAAAAAATGTAACCCTGGAAAGTTCTATACTATATGTCTATTTATACAGCACTTGTGACATGATAAAATTATAAAGATGGAAAACAGATTAGTGAGTGCTAGGGATTATGTATGGAAGAGGGGACAAGAGAGAGGTGGGCTATAAAGGGGCAACATGAATAATCCTTATGGTAATGGCAGTGCGTAAATTTCAATAAAATCATTGGTTTGTTTCAATGTCAATACCTTGGTCAAATTTTACTGCACTTCTGTAAGATGTTACAAGGGAAAATTCAGTAAAGGATACATGGTATCTCCCAGCTCTTTGTTGATATGCCTGGGGAAGCAGCCAAAGTCCTTGGGCTCTTGCCACCTAAATGGGAGACCCGGATGGAGTCTCCTGACTTCAGCCTAGCCCAATCCAGCCATTGCTGCCATTTAGAGAGCGAACCAGCAGATTGAAGATTCTCTCCACCCTCCCATAACGGTCTTTCAATTAAATAAATACATCTTTAAAAAAAAGATACATGGGATCTCTTGCAAATGCACATGAATCTACAATTATCTCAGAAGTTCTGGGTTAAAAAATGAAAACAACTATTTGGCCTTTGCAAGTAGTGTATTGGTTCTTTTCCCTTTTTATTTCTTTAACAATTTAGACTCTTACATATTCTTTTTTTTCATATGTTCTTTCTGATCAGTGACAACTAACCGAGCACCAAAGGGGAAACCTGTTGAAGTGAAATGGACACTATGAGAAACAATGACTTGTTCAGCCCTTGTCCTGACTGTCGAGGAACAACTTAATACTTTATCCCTTTTAGTATTTTTTTTGTTCTACTTAATACTATTGGTTGAACTCTTTAATTAACACACAATTATTCTTAGATGTTTAAATTTAACTGAAAAGTGATCTCTGTTAAATATAAGAGTGGGAATAAGAGAGGGAGGAGATGTATGATTTGGGACAAGCTCAAGCTGACTTGCCCCAAACGGTAGAGTTAGAAACGTGCCAGGGGATTCCAATACAATCCCATCAAGGTGGCATGTACCAATGCCATCTCACTAGTCCAAGTGATCAATTTCAGTTCACAATTGATCATAATAATAGGTCTAAGAGTCAAAGGGATCACATAAGCAAGACTAGTGTCTGCTAATACTAACTGACAGAAATAAAAAGGAGAGAATGATCCAACATGGGAAGCAGGATACACAGCAGACTCATAGAATGACAAATGCCCTAAGCAGCACTCTGGCCTCAGAATCAGCCCTTAATGCATTTGGATCTAGCTAAAAAGCCCATGAGAGTATTTCAGGCATGGAAAGCCAAGACACTCTGGCAAAAAACAAACAAACAAACAAACAACCTAAATGAAAGATCTCTGGGAGTGAGATCCCAGTGGAAAGAATGGGCCATCAAAGAAGGAGGTACCTTTTCTCTGAAGGGAGGAGAGAACTTCCACTTTGACTATGACCTTGTCTAAATAAGATTGGAGTTGGCAAACTCAAAAGGCTTCCATAGCCTTGGCAACTCATGACAAGAGCCTAGGGTGATTACTGGCACCATAAACAAGAGTGTCAACTTGTTAAGTCAACAACAGGAGTCACCACTGTGCACTTACTCCCCATGTAGGATCTCTGCCCTTCATGTGTTGTACTATGTGAATCAATGGTATAACTAGTAATCAAACAGTATTTTACACTTTATGTTTCTGTGTGGGTACAAACTGTTGAGATCTCTACTTAATATATACTAAATTGATATTTTGTATATAAAGAGAATTGAAAATGAATCTTGATGTGAATGGGATGGGAGAGGGAGTGGGAGGTGGGAGGGTTGCGGGTGGGAGGGAAGTTAGGGGGGGAAGCCATTGTAATCCATAAACTGTGCTTTGGAAATTTATATTTATTAAATAAAAGTGAAAAAAAAACATAATGTGACATGTCTATTTGCCTATTAGAATGGCAAAATGTAAAATGACATAAAATCCAGTATTAAAAAGTTTCAATTAAAATGGAACAATTGGAGCTCTTACACAATACTGATGGGAGGGTACATTTATATAACCACTTTGGTAAACTATTTGGAGTATCTGCTGAAGCTCTATATACATATACCTTAGCCCTCAGCAGTTCTGTATACACTTAATAGAAACATATGTGTGTCCATCAAAAGACATGTGTAAGACAATGTTTTAGCAGCATTATTATTTGTAATAGCTTCAAACTGAAAAATAATCCGAACCTTCGCCAGCAGTAGAATAAATGAACTGTAGGATATTCATGCAATGGAATAATATACTTGGGGCTGGCGCTGTGGTGTAGTAGGCTAAGCCTCTGCTTGCAGTGCACCTGGCATCCCATATGGGTGCCGGTTCGAGTCCCAGCTGCTCCTCTTCCGATCCAGCTCCCTGCTTATGGCCTGGGAGGGCAGTGAAAGATGGTCCAAGTCCTTGGGCCGCTGCACCCATGTGGGAGACCCGGAAGAAACTCCTGGCTCATGATTTTGGATTGTTCCAGCTCTGGCCATTGTAGCCATTTGGGGAGTGAATGAGCAGGTGGAAGATCTTTGTCTCTGTCTGTAACTCTGCCTCTTAAATAGATAAATCTTTTTTAAAAAAGAAAAAAATTGTTTTTTTATTTTTGTTGAGACTTTTCTTTAAAATTGCTTAATCATGATCAATATCAAGAAGATTTCTCCCTAGGTTATTTTAAAGATTTATTTGTTTATTTGAAAGGCAGAGTTACATAGAAAGAGGAAGAGGCACACAGAGAGAGGTCTTCTATCCGCTGGTTCACTCTCCAAATGGCTGCAATGGCCAGGGCTGGGCCAGGCTGAAGCCAGGAGCCAGGAGTTTCTTCCAGGTCTCCCACGTGGGTGCAGAGGCCCAAGGACTTGGGCCATCCTCTGCTGCTTTCCCAGGCACATTAGCAGGGCACTCATCAGGGATGCTGGCATTGCTGGCGGTGGCTTAACCCTCTGTGCCTCAAACTACCCATTACATATGTGCAGGTATACCTCAACAATGGTGTTAAAAACTAAAAGTGGTTAATTGTGTAATAACAAAACATACATGATATGAAAAGTAAATCCGAAAGACAAAATTGCAGCACATTTTTTAATAGTAAATGTGATGTTTGGTGGTATGGCCGTCCCTGCAAACCAGCAATAAGAAGGCTCAGGATAAACAAACCCAACCCCTTCCAAGTCCACTTGGTTAGTAATCTGCACTGCCTCCAGGGCACTCATAAAGCAGCATCAGCCTAGGGCTCTGCTTTTAAACTGGGCGCTTTGTTTTGGCCCTGAGGATTTTGCTTGCCTCCTTTTAAGCTCAGCAATGTATTTAAAAGGATATTTGTGATCTTTTTTTAATCCAGTGTTTCTAGGTGTTTTGTAGGAGGAAGTCACCATCTGGATTTCTCATGTACAATATTGCTATAAACATGGAGTCCCATTTCTATATTCTGATAACTCTGGAATTCCTGTCTGTCCTCCTGACCTCGCAGGGAGTCTGACTCACATTCAAGGGAAGTCTCATATATCCTGCCTAATATCCCCACTTGGATGTTTAATAGGCATTTCAGCATGCCATGTTCAAGACAGAACTCTCCAGGCTGGCACTGTGGCACAGCAGGTTAACGCCCTGGCCAAAAGCACTGGCATCCATATGGGCGCTGGTTCGAGACCTAGCTGCTCCACTTCAGATCCAGCTCTCTGCTATGGCCTAAGAAAGCAGTAGAAGATGGCCCAAGTCCTTGGGCCCCTGCACCCCCGTGTGGGGAGACCCGGAAGAAGCTCCTGGCTCCTGGCTTCAGATCGGCACTGCTCCAGCCACTGCAGCCAACTAGAGAGTGAACCAGTGGATGGAATACCTCTCTCTCTCTCTCTCTCTCGCTCTCTCTCTCTCTCTCTCCCTCTCCTCTCTGCGTAACTCTGACTTTTGAATAAATAAATAAATAAATCTTTTTAAAAAAAGCAGAACTCTCAGTTCCCCTCTCAGTCCAGTTCCTTCTCCAGTCTTCCCCATCTCAGTGAATTACAGAGCTAACTACCTACTAAAATCAAAAACCCAGCTGTAATCTTAGATGCCTCATTTTCTCTCACTTCCTGTGTCAGTATACCCTGTCACTTCCACTCCAACTTACATACTTAATTCCTATATTGGCTTTCCTTCTCCACTGGAACTTATTTCCATGACCCCATCAATCCCCTGCTTGCAACCAGCCCATGTGCTTTGAACAAAACTCTAACTCCTGTTAAAAAGGAAACTAAGACAGGGATGGGCATTCGGCACAGTGGTTAGGACACCGGCTATGACAGACATCTGCCTCTCCTGTTGGAGTACCTCAATTCAATACCCAGCTCTAGCTCTTGACTCCAGCTTCCTGCTAATGCAGATCCTGGGTGGCAGCAGGGATGGCTCGACTGACTGGGATCCTGTACCGACGTGGGAGACCTGGATTGAGTTCTGGATTCCTTCTTGGGTCGATTCTGGTCCTGGCTTTTGCAGGCATTTGGTGAGTGAAGCAGCAAGTCAATTTCTCTCTCCCTCCCTCTCTCTCTCTCTCTCTCTCTCTCTCTCTCCTTCTCCTTCTCTAATAAATGCATAGTAACTTTAAAAAGTACACTGAGGCCCAATGTGATCTTAGAGAGTTTATTTGAACAAACAACAAGTCATAAATTGGGAAACTCCAAACCGGAAATGGTCAGGTACTTCACCAAGGCAACACAGAGGGAGGTTTTCATAGAACAGACGCAGAAGTGAAGAAAATAGTTGTTTACAATTTTACAGTTGTCTTACTTGGTTTATCACAGTGAAAAACCCTTAGTTATATAATTATAAGCTTGTTGACTGCTTCTGAGTGGCTGAGCTTAAGTTCTACTTTCTTTAATAACACACATCACATTTATAAGTAATAGCTCAAGTTGTCTTTTTAAGATTTATTTTATTTTTTGAAAGGCAGAGTGACAAAGAGAAAGTTAGAGACAGACAGAAAGAGATCTTCTATCTGCTGGCTTCCGCCCCATATGTCTGGAACAGCTGGGGCTGTGCCAGGCCAGAGCCAGGAGCCAGGAACTCCCATTGGGTCCCCCATGTGGGTGGCAGGGGCCCAGGTTCTTGGGCCATCTTCTGCTGCCTTTTCAGGTGCATGAGCAGTGATTTGGATGGAAGCAGAGCAGCAAGGACTCGAACCAGTGCTCTAATATGGAATGCTAGTGTTGCAGGCGAGGGCTTAACCCTTTGTGCTACAGCACCAGTTCTTCAAGTTAAGTTTTGCTTGTGTTTGCAAATCAAGAAAGATTTGGGTGACTTGAGGCCTCAACTGACTTTTTTTTTTCCTCAGAGATTCTTCATGTCTGGTCTCCATTTTAATTTACTTTAAGACTTTTACCATGTACAACACCCTAGACTGTTGATTCAAAATTCAAAGGCCAGTTCCTTGCAGAGTACATAACCCTTTCAAATGGGGCTTAGCTACTCCGTTCCAACACATTTACACTTTGCCAAATATGGATCCACTAGTTGTCAGCTCTTTTGATTTTTTTTTTGCAAGAGGGCTAGAAATGTAGGTCAGTATGTGGAATCTTATGATTTTTAATTATTGGCTATTAAAAATAAAACCAAACAAGACCAATGGAGGGGCCGGTGCTGTGGCGCAGTGGGTTAAAGCCCTGGACTGAAGCGCCAGCATCTCATATGGGCACTGGTTTGAGTCCCTGCTACTCCACTTCTGATCCAGCTCTCCGCTATGGCCTGGGATAGCAGTAGAAGATGGCCCAAGTCCTTGGGCCCCTGCACCCATGTGGGAGACCCGGAAGAAACTCCTGGCTCCTGGCTTCAGCTTGGCTCAGCTCCAGCCGTTGCAGCCATCTGGGGAGTGAACCAGTTTGGAAGACCTCTCTCTCTCTCTCTCTCTCTAGCTGCCTCTCTCTGTAACTCTGTCTTTCAAATAAATAAAATAAATCTTTAAAAAAGACAAATGAAAAAAAGAGAAAACACTGGCTACTAGATGTCAGCTGAACTTGACTCCTGCTTGACCTCCCCGGCTTACCCTTTCCTACCTCTGGTCCAGGCTACCAGCTTTTTTTAAAGATTTATTTATTTATTTGAAAGTCAGAGTTACACACAGAGAGAAGGAGAGGCAGAGAGAGAGAGAGAGAGAGAGAGAGAGAGAGAGAGGTCTTCCATCCGCTGGTTTACTCCCCAGATGGCTGCAATGGCTGGGGATGCGCTGAACCAAAGCCAGGAGCCAGGAGCTTCTTCCGGGTCTCCCCACACGGGGGTGCAGGGGCCCAAGGACTTGGGCCATCTTCTACTGCTTTCCCAGGTCATAGCAGAGAGCTGGATCGGAAGTGGAGCAGCCAGGACAGGCTACTAGTTTTAACAGATACTGTCAACTACTTTTGAGATGCCTCAGATTTGTTACTTCCGGCCATGCTTCTCGTATCTTTTGTAGCTGGTTGCATTTTCGGGAAGTTTGGAAGGTTAATCTGCTCATGGCACAACTAATGACGCAAGGAGGCTGAGGTCGTTCTGACACATGTATTTTGCCCCACTTGCCAGGGTTTCCTCCAAGTATCACCCACTGTGTCACTAGCTCAGTAAGGTACCCATTTCTGGCTGCCTCCCCTTCCCTTTGCTTTGCCACCACTTTAACCACCATTCCCACAGTTACCAATAAACCATCTGCGTTCACATTTTGGTCTCAGGGCCTGGATCTGGGAGGACCGGACTGAGATGATGATCTTCTTCCACTTTCTCCATCAGTCTTTTTTTTTTTAAACTTTTATTTAATGAATATAAATTTCCAATGTACAGCTTATGGATTACAATGGCTTCCCCCTCCCATAACTTCCCTCCCATCTGCAACCCTCCCCTCTCCCGCTCCCTCTCGCCTTCCATTCACATCAAGATTAATTTTCAATTCTCTTTATATACAGAAGATCAATTTAGTATAAAGATTTCAACAGTTTGCACCCACATAGAAACACAAAGTAAACATACTGTTTGAGTACTAGTTATAGCATTAAATCAAAATGTACAGCACATTAAGGACAGAGATCCCACATGAGGAGCAAGTGCACAGTGACTCCTGTTGTTGACCCAACAAATTGACACTCTAGGTTATGGCGCCAGTAACCACCCTAGGCTCTCATCATGAGTTGCCAAGGCTATGGAAGCCTTCCAAGTTTGCTGACTCTGATCATATTTAGACAAGGTCATAAAAGACAGGGTGAGGATAGTAACCAATGATCCTAAGAGTGGCATTAACCAGGTCTGAAAAATTATACAGCATTAAGTGGTGAAGAGGACCATCAGTACACACAGGTTGGGAGTAGAGCCATTGGTGGTAGAGTAGAGGTTATGATTACGAAGGAATGAGGCCCAAGTGCGCTAGACAGGGTCTAGAACAAAGGACAGAGTCATTATTAGAGGAGCTAAGAAAGGTGCTGTCTAAGCTACAATTAAGTTTTCTGATTGAGAGGCAAATAGAACCTGAGAGAAGGGGCTTGATAATAATCTGGTGGGCTTTAGGCCTTGTAAGTTAAGAGGCCCAGACCTATCTATCTCTTCACATGGGGTGCATCCTAAGGGAGGTGTGAACCTCCTAGGGGAAGGCAGTCTGTTGACTTTCATTACTTAGCTGGCCTGGGAGGAGAGCTGGCCAGGTAAAGGCTGGTGGCATCTCTAACAAGAAATTTACAGTTCTGCCTGCAATGTTGCTGACCCTACTTGGCCATCCCCTTAGCTGCAGTGGTCACTTTGGAAGTTGGGCTGAGTGAAGGGCTTTTCAGCTTAGAGCCAGTAAGATCTGTGGCTCTGACCTGGGCATCCTTCGACTCCAGGGCAGGTCCATTTCCAGTGATCCAACTCTTGGCAGAGCTGCCAGGGCTCTTCACAAGCTGACTTCTGCTGAAGCCCAGGCTTACCACATTGAAAGCCACTGCAGTGGACTGGCCTGTTGGGTCTCCTTGAGGGCAGATCACTGTACAGATCAGCCATTAATAGGCCTGCCACCCATTGCTTCTGATGCCGAGCTTTCTTTTCCTCCTGGTTTGTGTTAAAGTAGACCAGAGGATGCAAGTCAAGGGAGTGCCCAAGTCCCATCTCTAATCTTCGGTGGTCTCAACTACAAGTCTATAGTCACAGGCATGTTCTGTAGTAGTTTTTCTAAGGTAGACAATGCCCATGAGGAAAATTATATTCTCACTTTAAAACTTTCTTTCCCTTTGGTCTGAAAGGGAGGTTTTTTCTACTTACCGTATACTTCACTGATGGTGAAGTAAATCTAGCTAGGAGATTATTATTTAAGCTCTTATTTTGGCTATGCTATTACAGAAAAATGTTAGCCATCTCTTTTATAAGGTCTAAAGATTAAATTGTGCATCCTACAGATTCCTTCATAATAGAATTAGTTTTCTACCTTGAGGAGAATAGAGAAATGAAAGAACAAGTTGGGCTTAGAATAGAGAAATGAGGGAGCAAGTCCTAGATCGCTTGCTGACAATAGCAATATTACATGAATACTTACCAAATAGTTCCAACCATTAGATAACAACTTAAGAAAACATTTACCAGAAGGTCCAATGCTTTCTATACATTTTAAGCATCATGTATTTGAAAACACCTCTTAAATATCTAACATGGTGTAGTTTGTTTAACCAGTAAACTTAAGCACAACCATATAAAATGTTTTTAGTTTCTTTCTACCAACACGTTTAAAACATATGAAATACAGATTCAGGTTACACAAATTAAAATGTATCTTTGATTAATTTTAGCAGCTTAAATTTATGGACAATCTTATCTATAAGCCAATTAAAATAAAATTCTTAATAAAATTTTCCCATGTGGACATACAATATGTACACACATATAACATAACATAATAGACCAATATAGCAATTTTAATAATAGCTTTTAAAATCTTTAACTCTTTTTGTAAATTGCCAATTGATTTGAATTGCTTTTTGTTTTTAGTAACCTCAGTTAACCATACTTTCTCTCAGTTGGTACTGTTAATACATTATTGGCTTCATCTGTTTACAGAGCCATCCCAAAGTACTGAATACAATAGAAGTGGCTGGAAAAAGTCCATAGGAACCTAGGAGGACAGCTAAACACAGAACCACAATGCTTTAGTTTTATGAGCAGCAAATCATATATGACTGTGGATGACAAAAGACTTTAAGTCGCCATGTTTAAAATTATAAACTCATCAACCAACAAGAGGCACTTGCTTACTTCACAGTATTTTTGAAAGCACCTGTAGGATTTTAGGATTTGACAAGTATTTAACCATTTAGGCCTCTGGGGCTTTCTCATTAAGATAACTTTCATGTCTAGTAACACAATATCATTAGACTTTTTAATTCTCAAACATTTGTATTAATAGCATTTTCCATTATAGAAACTTAAAATTTGGTACCATGTCACATCTTGACAGTACTTCTAATATAATCCAAATAGCCTGATTAGTTGGTGTCTCCATAAGATGAGAGACATAGGTCCTTCGATTTTTTCAGTTGGGCCCAAACTGGAAAAACCAAAGTCCAAGATTTACTGGAAATTTTAGAGTCCAGATTGTTTGGAACTTTGATTATTTGAATGCCTGTCAAGAATGCCAAGAAGGCTCAAAATCCAAAATATCTGGTTGAAATAAGATTCCTTAAAATCATGACATAACATAGACCAAATTTGATCATTGTTACAAGGTGATTATTCAAATCTTTGAAAAAAGCACATATTTAAATAACCCATAGGTCTTAATAAAAATTCAGCTGTTTTTGAACAATTAGAATTTAACAGACATCAAGAGAACATAGTAGATTACTTTAACACATTGCTTTAACAGAGAATCAGATTTTAATTCTATGTCAAAGAAAAATTGAGATTCCTGTGGTCTTTTGCTGTGAGGTTTCCTTCCTTTACCTTGTTTGGCTTGTTTCATATTGGTGACCGTGTTTCTGTGTTTCTGTGTGTAACACATCTTTAAGCATCTTTTGCAGGGCAGGACGAGTGGCATCAAATTCTTTCAGTTTCTGTTTGCTATGAAAAGTCTTAATTTCACCTTCATTCACAAATGAGAGCTTTGCAGGATATAATATTCTGGGCTGACAGTTTTTCTCTCTTAGTACCTGGGCTATGTCTCGCCATTCCCTTCTAGCTTGTAGGGTTTCTGATGAGAAGTCTGCTGTGAGTCTAATTGGAGATCCTCTGAGAGTAATCTGTCGTTTCTCTCTTGCACATTTTAGAATCTTTTCTTTATGTTTCACTGTGGTGAGTTTGATTACAACATGTCGTTGTGAGGATCTCTTTTGGTCATGTTTATTAGGGGTTCTATAAGCTTCCTGTACTAAGATGTCTCTGTCCTTCTCCAAACCTGGGAAATTTTCTGCTAGTATCTCACTGAAAATGCCTTCTAATCCTTTCTCCCTCTCCATGCCTTCAGGAACTCCTAGAACCCGAATGTTAGGTTTTTTAATAGTATCCTGTAGATTCCCGACAATATTTTTTAGATTTCTAATTTCTTCTTCTTTTCTTTGGTTTGCCTGTTTCCTTTCCTGTTCTCTGTCTTCTAAGTCTGATATTCTCTCTTCTGCTTCACCCATTCTGTTTTTAAGGCTCTCTAATGTGTTTGTCATTTGATCTATTGAATTCTTCATTTCATTATGATTTCTCGTCACTATCACAGTTTCTTGTTCTACTAGTTGTTTCATTTCATTTTGATTCCTCCTTAATATTTCATTTTCATGAGAGAGATTTTCTATCTTGTCCATTAAGGATTTCTGTAGTTCAAGAATTTGTTTTTGAGAACTTCTTAATGTTCTTATCAATTTTTTGAGATCCACTTCTTGCATTTCTTCTATCTCATCATCTTCATAATCTTGAATTGGGGTGTCTTTTTCATTTGGGGGCGTCATAGTGTCTTCCTTTTTCTTGTTACCTCGGTTTTTGTGTTTGTTGTTTGGCATGTTGGAGATATTTGGTTTCTTCACTGTGGTGTTTTTTCTTGTTATACTATGGCTCTATATTAAGTGTACTGTCTGCTTTCGGTGGAGCCTTAGAGGCTTGAGATGAGTGTGGCCTGAGAGCTGTGTTTGGTTCTTCAGGGTTGAGGGTGTGTCAAAGGTGACACTCCCAGGTTTGGTGTGGTAAATCTCTCTTTCTTTCTTTCTTTTTTTTTATTTTTTGATTCAAAAGGGAAGTAATTCCACACAGCTGAACGCACAGCTGAACGTAATTGGAGGTAGTTAGCAGGCGAATGATAAACTCACAGGAGCCAGAGATCGGAAGCTCTTTCCCAAGGACCACACAGGGAATCTCTGCTGCCCTTGGTGTGGGCTCCAATTCTCCTGCAGTCTGCCACTGGGTTGCCAAGTTAGATCCTAATCTCCTGTTATTTCACACACACACACACCCCCCCCCCCGCCCAGAGTCAGGTTTTTCTGCTAGGCTCAGGGCCAGTGTAGACCTCAGGTCGCCCTGCTTATGATGTATGTCCAAAATGGTGCCTGCTCTTTGTCTTGCTACCCTTTGAAGGGTGAGCAGAGAGAGAGAAACTCGTGTCCGTATTGGTCACTTTTTTTTTCCTCTCTCTCTTCTAGTTAGCCTGGTGAACTTTTCCCCACGGAGTTTCAAGCCTCGTTCCCTCTAGTCTCCTCTTTCCGCTTTCCCGCTGGTGTCTCGGGCTATTGAGGTTCGGCTCACCTCGCGTTCCAGCGCTGGTGTGTTGAGTCTGCCGCTGATGTCCCGAACTTGGGCTCCCACGCTCTCCACGCAGGTCCACTGTGAATCGCTAGTTCCGGAAGAGTTTCCTCTGCTGTTTCTTCCTCTACTCTTCCCTGACCCTGCAGTATCTCCACTTTTATTAAACTGTCTCTTCCCGGACTATCAGTGTGCTCCCTTCCTGTTCCGCCATCTTGCCACTCTCTTCTCTCCATCAGTCTTGACAGTCCTTTGCCTGTGTTGTGCCTTCAGCTTGCCTGCTCTTCCCTTGGATGTTTGAATGGCTTACCTCCTCGCTCTGCTCGTACTCAGCTCAAAAGTCACCTCTGCAGTTCAGCTGTCCAACACTCCCCCATCTGCAAGAGCTCCTCCCTCCCTTTCCTTTCTATCATTTTCTCTGTCATTGACACCTGAGTCTTTCCACTTTGTGAATGTACCTTTGTTATTTATTTGTTCACGTGTTTATTGTTTATCTACCCTCAATATCAGCTCCATGAGGGCAGGAAGCTTGTCTGATTTCTTCACTGCTCTATTAGCAGCACAGGGCACTAAATGAAAAGGCAAACGATGATTTTCCCCAGTTGGTGGAGTCCATGTTCATTTCCCCTAGTGCTTCCTCCTTGGAGTCTCTGTTCTTAACCTGACATTCAGGATGCCACAAAGTTGGTGCAGACGGGCAAAGGAACACCTGCCTAGGGAAGGTAGCCTAAATCCTCCTATCAGAAGTACATCTTTAGAATGGTCCATGTATATATTTCGATGTGAATCCCTTTCCTTTAAGTCTTAGCGATAGCTTTGATTTTTTCCCTTTATTTCATTGTGTTAAAAAATCTCCATGTGCTTTGTTTTCGGCTCTTACTTACTCTTTACACTGGCATATTGACAGTCGAGGCTGGAAGTGCCATACCCAATTTCCTTCTCAGTCATTTTCTCCTGGAAATCACTGGGTGTCTCTCTTGCTATTATTCTTCCGTAGTTGACATGCCTGCTGCTGTCTATAGTATCTGGCCTTACAGTCTCAAATGAGCATGTTTGGCTGTGCCTCTCCCCCCCACCCCACCCCCAGTTAAAGTCATCTTGATCAGATCGGCAAGTCTCCAGGCAACCACATTCTTCCCTAGTGAGATGCACTCGATCCTTAGCCAAAAGCCTATCATTCCAGTATCTTAAGCCATCATCCAAGAAATAGATCTGTGCAGCTCCAACCCTTCCTTGCATCTCCAGCTGTGCTGGCTGCAGGCACCCCCACACCTAGCCTCAAGGGACCTCTGACCTCCAAGCTCGCCTTGCAGTGACTGAGATGTAGACAAACGCTATTCCCCTTGATTCAGATGAGACAATATTGAAATTTCTCAAAAGGAAATTTGCTAGGAAACCGAGTGAAAAACAAGCCCAGGGAGAGGGAGGGTGAGGGAGAGAGGATGCAAAAGCTTAAGAAAGGAGACATTACAGAGCCTCCATTGCTTATCCTGAGATAACTACACTCTGGCTGCAGATTGGCTGGGCTGGCACAGCTCACGGGGCACACAGGATATGAAAATATAATCCTTCAACCTTTCACAAAGAGGCAATGGGGATGGGGTGGTGGAATGGTTTACAGAAAAGCAAAGTGTCTTTGTATGTCTCAACTGTTTCATTCCATGGGAACAGTACCCAAGAAGTATGAGGACTCCTCTAACAGCCCTGGGAGAGAAAGGAAATGCTATCCCCTAGCCCTGGAAGCACTCTGTAACTAACTTTGCTGCACTCTCTTATTGGTTCTGATAGTTTTTAGTGGATTGTTCAGGATTTTCTATATACACGATCATACCATCTACAAATAGAGATACTTTCTTTCCAATCTGGACATCTTGTGTTCTGTTTTCTTGCCTAATTGTGCTGGTTAGAACTTCCAGTACAACACTGAACAGAATGGGCAAGGATCTTAGTGGGAATCTTTCAGTCTTTCACCATTAAGCATGACGTTAGCTGTGGCTTTTAGGTAGATGCAGTCTCACTAACTCTTTTAGTGGCCCGAGTTTTATTGTAAAGTTCTGCTATGCTTTATTACACTTGCTTTGTTTCATTTTTAGCCTCCATTACTTTTTCTACATTTTCTTTTGAGAAAAACTAGGCTGTCTCTGTAGCACCAGTGGAATCAAAGGAAAACGCATGATTGTCTTTCATTACTCTGGTCAGCAAGAATTTCTTAAACCTCTACTATGTGCCGGCACTGTCCTAGCTTCTTGGGGACACAGTGTTGGACACAATAAAGTTCCAATCCTCTGGAGCCCCCTTTCGAGGGACAAACTTAGATGATAAGTGAATAGTAAGACGATTACCAAGGAGAGAGAACCACTGAGAAGGAAGAAATCTGGATATGTGGCTGGCGCTGTGGTGTAGCAGGTAAAGCCACTGCCTGAAGCGCCAGCATCCCATATGGGGGCTAGTTCGAGATCCGACTGCTCCACTTCTGATCCAGCTTTCCGCTATAGCCTGGGAAAGCAATGGAAGATGTCCCAAGTGCTTGGGCCCCTGCACCCGCGTGGGAGACTGGGAAGAAGCTCCTGGCTCCTGGCTTCGGATCTGTGCAGCTCCGGCCGTTGTGGCCAACTGGGGAGTGAATCAGTGGATGGAAGACCTCTCTCTCTCTCTCTCTCTCTCTCTCTCTCTCTCTCTCTCTGCCTCTTCTTCTCTATCAATGTAATTCTTTCAAGTAAAATAAATAAACCTTAAAAAAAGAAATGAAAGGGAGGGCTCCAGGGGCTGCGTTGTAATGAGTGGACAAAGAAGGGCTCTCTTGGGGGGTGACATTTTGGCTGGGATCTCAATGATAAAGAAGAAGAGCTTGGAGAAGAGTGTTCAAACAGAAGGAAAGTTCCAGAGACTTGAGTCAGGAATGAGCCTGGCGAGGGAGGAGGGAAGGGCAACGAGGAAGGCAGTCCAGCATAGATGAAGCTGAGGGAAGGTGGAGGAGAGTATGTGAATAAGGAAAAAGCCAGGCACTGAACCTGCAGACAAAGATATTAGTTTACTGAACATGATGAGAAGCCACTGGAGGGTGTCAAACAGGGGGCATTGTCAACTAATTTATTAGTAAAAAAAAAAATCCTGGTGCTGGCACTGCGGTGTAGTGGGCTATGCCTTTACCTGCAGTGCTGGCATCCCATATGGACACCGGTTCAAGTCCCAGCTACTCCACTCTGATCCAGCTCTCTGCTATTGCCTGGGAGAGCAGTAGAAGATGACCCAAGTCCTTGGGCCCCTGCACCCCATGGGAGACCCTGAAGAAGCTCCTGGCTCCTGGCTTCGGATCGGCGCAGCTCCGGCCGTTGTGGCCATCTGGGGAGTGAACCATTGGATGGAAGACCTCTCTCTCTGTCTCTACCTCTCTGTAATTCTGTCTTTCAAATAAATAAATTAAATCTTTTTTAAAAAAAGACTTGCCCGTCAATATTTATAACAGTATTATTACCAACAGATAGAAAGTGAAAACACCTCAAATTTCTATTTACAGACAAATGGAAAAACAAAATGTGCTATATCCATACAATGAAATAGCATTCAGCCACAAGAAGAAATGTTGTACTGATACATTCTACAACATGGATGAACCTTGAAAACACACGTTAAGTGAAAGAAACCCAGTACAAAAGGCCACTTAGTATGTGATTCCATTTTTTGAAGTTTCCAGAATAGGCAAATTCATAGGGACAAGATAGTCTTAATTAATGAATGGTAGCCAGGGGCTAGAGGAATGGAGGAATGAGGAGTGACTGCTTAATGGATGTGGGGTTTCTTTTGGAAGTGTTGACCATGTTCTACAATTGGTTGTGATAACAATTGCACAAGTTCTGAATATATTAAAAACCACTCAGTCATATACTTCATAGGGTGCATTTTATGTTGCATGTTTTATATGTCAGTAAAGTGATTATTCAAAAATAAGAAATGTATAAAGACTGGAAATGAAATCATTGAGTATCCTCTTGGCTCAAGGGAACCCCTGTTCCAATTTTTGTATAATTTGTATCTCCTTATATATTGGTAAATAGATGTAGATATAGATATATAATTCCCAAATGGTGAACTACTATATATACAATTTTGCATCCTTTACACTTGTTACATTGTGAACAGTTTACAGACTATTGAGTATTTTCAAAAAATAAGATCATGATGATTGCCTGTTTCTCAAATATCAAAGTTCTTTCCTCAAGGGTCATATCCTCTTGTGTATTTGGGGAGGGAACAGCAAAGGTTTCTCTCCTCTACCACTGAGCTGCGCACTGAGCACTGCGCTTCTGTTCCACAGGTGTATCCCTGCTACCATCTCTCTTGGATTCACTGTTACCACGAATAGTCCTGAACTACTGTTCCCTTTGATTTGCTGTTGCTACTTCTGCTCAGAACTGAAAGAGATAGGACATATTCCCTTTGGAAGCCCTTGCCCTTTATTCAACACAATTCACCACAAAAGTCTGATTGGGAATAAGACTTTGCTTACAATTTGGAGTGATGTAGGGAAGTTATATTTTCGCCAAAAGTCAATTGACACAGGCCATGGCATAACTGTTTATCTTGTGTTTGGAGGCCTGGCCATCCCTGTGACCTTTTTAAAGGGTACTTCAGGACGTGATCCGGGAAATGTGTGGCTTTTCCCCAAGAGCATTGCCCCCATGGAGCTGCTCAAATTCTCCACAGATAAATGAGCCCTAGTATTCATCAAGAAATTGATAGGGACGCACCTCTATGCCAAGAGGAAGCAGGAGGGACAAAGCAATGTCCTGGCTGTCATAAGAAAAAGTAGCTATCAGTGAGGACTGGGCTCTGTCCTTTACAAAAAAAATGTTCATGGAAAAATAGATTTAAAAGATAAGGGTTTTTTTGGTGCAAAAAATGTTTTAAAATCCATACATAGTTTTTTTTTTCCCCATAGTGTGTATTGTCCATGAACTTTTTGAAGATTCTGCCCATGCAAAGATTTCAAAATATTTGACAACAAAATCTATCAATTTTGTTTTCCATGCACTTTGTGAAATCCCCTCATACATACACATTTTATCTTCAGTGAACTTTTTGGAGAACCCAGGATGCTCAGACTACCACCTTTGGGTTTTCAGCTCCAGGTTTTTGTTTGTGTTGCTGTAGACTTTTGTGGAAATTCTAGGCTAGTGGCATTTCTCCTGGATCTCCTGACCTGGGTAGGGTCATAGAAATATAGTTTATTTCTTACATATAGTCTGGTACACCCCTCAGGAAAGATTTCATGAGCTTTCAAGTAATATTATATCCATATCCTGATAGAAAAGACCAACCACCATCCTTTTGGTCTCAGTTATGGGTAAAGGTCAATAAACTATCATCGCCATATATTTCATTGATCCATCTCCACTGAGGAACAATCTTGCTATAAGCTCACATTTTCAAGAGGAAGTCTCATCTGAGAAAAAGTAGCCTAGACTATTGAACCAGCCAAAATTCTAGATACCTTGGACTCACAAACCGAGCTGGTCTTGTGGCTTTACCTCCTGGCCACACCAATATAAGGGCCACTGGAAATCACATGTTAGGCAGATAAAGAGAAGCCAGTGTATGAGGATATGGGTTGGAAGGAGGGAGGGAGGGAGGGAGAGAGGGAAAGAGAGGGAGAGAGAGAGAGAGAAAGAGAGATTTTCCCAGTTATGATTGTTTAGCACCAGGGAATAAGCAAAGGAGAGTGCTCATGGGCAGAGGTGACTGGTCCAGGCTCTGGCCCAGGTGTCTAAGGCTGAGGAAATTACTATCATTGTAGCAGGACACTGGTTTCAGAGCTCCACTTTATTGAAGGGTTTTTGCTTCCAATGGCACCTTGGGACTCAGAGCTAGGTGATTTAAACCCCCACTCCCTACTTGACCTTATATATGGCTATCTCGAGAGCTAGAAACTTATCATCTCCTGGAGCAATCGAGACCCTTAACTTCACCTGTGATGATTGCTGCCAACATTAACTTTGGGTCTGACTTGTTAAATTATTTACTTTGTCAAATAAACTCTCATTGACTTGAGTGTACTTTCAGAACAGGAGATGTAAAGTTTAAGCTTGCATCAGATCTTCAACTGATTCTTGGATTTATAGTTAGGATGTCTGCATTAGTTAGCTTTTCATCACTGTAACAAAACCCTAGAAGAAGTTATTTGCAGGGCCGGCACTGTGGTGTAGTAAGCTAAGCCTCCTCCTGAAGCTCTAGCATCCCATGTGGGTGCCAGTTCATGTTCTGGCTGCTCCACTTCCTATCCAGCTCTCTGCTGTGGCCTGGGAAAGCAGTAGAAGATGGCTCAAGTGCTTGGGGCCCTGCACCCACATGGGAGTCCCAGAGGAATCTCCTGGCTCCTGGCTTTGGATCAGCTCAGCTCTGGCCATTGCGGCCAGTTGGGGAGTAAACCAGTGGATGGAAGACCTTTCTCTCTCTCTGCCTCTACCTCTCTCTGTAACTCAAATAAATCTTTAAAAAAAAGAAAGAGTGGAACATGGCATTTCAGATCCACTCAGGGGTAATATCAAATAATTCTTTGCAGGTATGAATTAACTTCTATTTTTCTGTCACCTACAGAATGACATCATTTATTCTCATTGGATCTAAGGCTCTGAATTCATCTTAATTTCCTCCCTAAACCTAGTCTTTCTTTAGCTTTGTGTTCTGATTATATTGGAATACTGCAGCAGCACCACCTACAGGTCATATCAAAGAAATGCACATTGACTATTTGGAATTTAAATCTTGGGATTCTGATGAAGAGACCTAGACTAGTAGTTTCTAAACCTCTCTGCGAAGCAGAGTGGCTGAGAATAAAAATTTAAATGAGAAGCCAAACCAAGGACAAACAAACCAATCAACCAATCCTCAGGCCTCACTGAGACCTCCTGAGTCAGAAATTTTGGTGATGGGGGTCAGATTTATTTTTTTTTTAATATAGCTTTTGATGCCCCTGACTTTAGGCTAGCATGTAATAAGCTCAGAAATCAATCTACCATAACAATGAGTAAAAATCAGAGCAAAAGGAAAAATTGGCAATTCTTTAGATCCATTAGAGAAGTAAGGTCACAGGGCAAATGATTGCCTCAAAAATTGGAGGGACAGATGGGCAGATCCAGATAGTCACAATGTATCAGAAATGAAACCCACGAACGAACATCTGTGCAGAAATCAGTGCCAGGGTGGGAAATCCTGAACTGTAATTCACGAATTGCTAGACCCTGAGACAGGACAGTAGGAGAATGTAAAGACTCCAGAGGGACCTGGGGTTTGCTGAATTTTAGCTCCAGGAGCTCTGCCAGATTCTCACAGAGAATATCAAAGAAAAATCACTGCATACTTCCAGCAAAGGGAGGGGAAGGGAGTAACCATTTTTTTTTTAAATATACCAGGGTGGTCTGTTTTTCTTAAGAGGCCCGGCCTCAGGAGAAAGTATTTTACCAAATTCTAACCTGCACGGGCTTTATCAGAGTTGAATTTACCTGTGAGAAGAAAAATACCCAACTCCAGCTGGCTCTATCCCTCACCTGGAGAAAAGGGAATACCCAACTATAGCCCCCACTGGCTAGCTGAACCCACTTAAGGGGAAACAGACTACAAAGCACACAAGGATGACCACAGTTCAGGTGCACAGGCTCACCAGAAGCCTGGGACATAACACAGGACTATAGAATGCTTCTTCCTGCCCTATACCTGACCACTGCATTATTAAATGTGTACTTACCGCTGCTCCTTGTATCCTGGACTTCAGATTCATTTTCCAATACAAAGACTGTAAGGTACATTAAAAGACAAAAGGAACAGTTTGAATATACTTAACAAACATCAACACTAGAATCAGATATGGCAGGAATTCTGGACTTCTCAGACTAAGAATATTAAAAATCTATGATTAGGGACTGGCGCTGTGGCATAGTGGGTAAAGCCACCACCTGCAGTGCTGGCATCCCATATGGGCGCCGGTTCAAGTCCTGGCTGTTCCACTTCCTATCCAGCTCTCTGCTATGGCCTGGGAAAGCAGTAGAAGATGGCCCAAGTGCTTGGGCCCCTGAACCCACGTGGGAGACCCAGAAGAAGCTCCTGGCTCATGGCTTTGGATCGGCGCAGCTCCTGCTGTTGCGGCCACCTGGGGAGTGAACC
Source organism: Lepus europaeus (assembly GCF_033115175.1). Lineage (NCBI taxonomy): Eukaryota > Metazoa > Chordata > Mammalia > Lagomorpha > Leporidae > Lepus > Lepus europaeus. The sequence continues at coordinate 86,792,902 of NC_084850.1, forward strand.
AATGGATGGAAGACCTCTCTCTCTTTCTCTCTCTCTCTCTCTCTCTCTCTCTGCCTCTGCCTTTCAGATAAATAAATAAATCTTTTAAAAAAATCTATGATTACTATGCTAAAGGCTCCAATGGAAAAAGCAGACAACATATAAGAATAGATGGATACTATAGGCAAAAAGATGGAAATTTGAAAAGAAAATAAAAAAGAAATGCTAGTGATAACACTGTAACAAAAACGAAAAATCCCTTTGATGGGCCCATTAATGGACAGGACACACTGAGAAAAAAAATTTGTAAATCTGAGGGCATGACAATAGATACTTACAAAACTGAAGAACAGAGACAAAATAGACTGAAAAAGACATAACAGAATATTCAAAAACTATGGGACGCCGGCTCAACAGGCCATCTTCTACTGCTTTCCCAGGGATATTGGCAGGGAGCTGGATCAGAAGTGGAACAGCTGGGACTGCAATTGCTGCTCATATGGGATGCCAGCATTACGGGCGGTGACTTAACCCACTGCACCCTAACACTGGTTGTGAACTAACTTTCCTATGAGGTGTGAGATTTAGGTAAAGGCTCTTTTTTGCACGTGGATATACAACTGTTCCACCATTTGTTGCAAAAACTTTCTTCCTCGTTTGCGTCCTTGCAAAATATCAATTGATCAAAGCTGAAAATTTCATTTTATTGACTTTAGATGTTCCTTTTTTCTAATGTATGTATTCAATGCTATAGATTTCTCTCAACGCATGGCTTTTGCTGCATCCCTTTATACCTGATAATTTTCCTTGCCCTGAAGTCTGCTTTGTCTGAAATAAACAAGCTACTCTATTATTTTCTTTTGTTAAGTGTTAGCATGGCATGTCTTTCCCTATCACTTTTTTAATGTTTATTATTTGACATGTGGAGTGATAGAGGGAGACACACAGACCTACACATAGACAGAGAAAGAGACAGATAGAGATAGAGATAGAGATAGAGATAGAGATAGATAGAGATAGAGAGACAGATGGAGAGCGATCTTCCATCTGCTGCTCCACTCCCCCAAATGCCTACTGCAGCCAAAGCTAGGACAGGTTGAAACCAGGAGCCAGGAACTCCATGACTACATCTCTCACATGGGTGACAGGGACCCAAATTCCTGAGCTGCCTCCCAGGGTGTACATTAGCAGGCAGTTGGATCAGAAGCTAGGAGGAACCCAATCTCATGCATTTTGATACGGGGTGTGGGCATTCCAAGTGACAGCTTAAACTACTATTCTATAATGGCTACCACTCTCCATCACCAATTTTTTAAAATTTTGGTTTATTTTAGATAGATGGAAAGAGAGAGAGAGAGAGAGAGAGAGAGAGAGAGAGAGAGAGAGAGAGAGATTTTCTTTGTCTCCATCTGCTGGTTCACTCCACAAATGCCCGCAAATGCTGGGCTTGGGCTAGGCCAAAGCTGAGAGTTGGAAACTCAATCCAGGTCTGCTATGTTGGTTACAGGCACTCAACCTCATCAGTCATCACCTAGGTGGAACCTCCCAGGGCGAGTACCAGCAAGAAGCTGGAAATAGGGGCAGAGCCAGGATTTGAATCCAGGTGTACCAACTAGCTTCTTAACTGCGAGGTTAAATGCTCACTTTCATCCATTTACCTTTCATTTATCTATATATTAAAGTGAATTTCTTATAGGAAGCATGTCTCTGTCTTTTAATTGATGTATTTAGACCATTTCCACTTAAAGTGATTAATGATATAACTGGATTAATATGACAAGTATATGTAACTTTATTTGTTACACTTGTTTTATTTCTTTTTTGTCTTTCTCTTTTTTGCCTCTTGTGGCTTTTTTGCTATTTAAAAAGATTTATTTATTTATTTGAAAGGCAGAGTTATAGAAAGAGAAGGAGAGACAGAGAGAGAGAGAGAGAGGTCTTCCATTTGCTGGTTCACTCCCCAAATAGCCACATCAGCCAAGGTTGGACCAGGCTGAAGCCAGGAGCCAGGAGCTTCATCAGGGTCTCCCATATGGCAGGGGCTCAAGCACATGGACCATCTTCCGCTGCTTTCCCAGGCGCATGAGCAGGGAATTGGATGGGAAGTGGAGCAGCTGGACTCTAACAGGCTGCCAGTGTTACAGGTGGTAGTTTAACCTCCCATGCCACAACAGTGGCCCCACTGTTGGCATTTCTTTCAGTGCAGGTCTACTAGTGGTAGACCCTCAGCTTTTGTTTGTCTTGTACAGTCTTTATTTTTTCTTCACTTTTGGACGATAATTTCACTGTATATAAAATTTCAAGTTATTTTAAGTGAGGTATCTCTTTCCTTGGGCTTCTTCAAGGTTTTCACTTTGTCTTTACTTGCTCTGCTCTCTTGGGCACTTCCTTTGTCTCTATCAGGAGTTCAATGGCTACACAGAGAAAGTAAGAGACAGAAAGTAATGTGGGTTCACTCTACCCTCCTGGGATCAGTTTCTGATGTTTGAATGAGATATGTTTTGTCCAGTATCCTGTTTGGTGTAATGGTATTACTGCTCTGTAATTGGGCACCTCTCATCAATGCAGGAATTTTCTCATCCATTTTTACTTTGGATATTTCTTCTGTTCCTTTCTTCTCTTTCTGTTATGTCTATTACACATGTGCTCTGCCTTTTGTAATTATCCTACACTTCTTAGATACTGTGTTTCATTTCTCCCCCATTTTTCTCTTCGCCTTTCATTTGGAGAAAATTCTTGTAGTTTATCCTTTATGTTTTTTAGTATCTGTATGTCCTGTCATAATAGCCTCCGTTTCAGTTGCTAATATTGGTTATTTGTGTCTTCTATCTTGTAGTTTTCTAGCACTCTATAAATGTTATCAATCTTTGAAAAAACACACAAACAGCTTTTGGTGCCATTGATTTTTCTCTATGGTTAAACTTACCACCATCTTGGTTATAATTTGAATGCTGTTTTTTCTCACAATTCATGGTCTACATGTTTTTTAGTTTTCCATTTTTTAATTTTAAATGTCTTTGCTTTCTGTCCTTGCATTTTTTGTAATAATGCCTTTTTTAAGATTTATTTATTTGAAAGGCAGAGTTAGAGAGAGGCAGAGAGAGAGAGAGAGAGAGAGAGAGAAAAGAGAGAGAGAGAGTGAGCTTCCATCTGCTGGTTCACTCCCCAGATGGTTGCAATGGCCAGAGCTGGGTCGATCCAAACCCAGGAGTCAGGAGCTTCTTCCAGGTCTCCCACGTGGGTGCAGGGGCCCAAGGACTTGGACCATCTCCCACTGCTTTCCTAGGTGCATTAGCAGGGAGTTGGATTGGAAGTGGAGCAGCCAGGACTCAAACTGGTGCCCATATGGGATGCTGGTTCTGCAGGCTGCAACTTTACCCACTACACCATAGCGCTGGCCCCTGTCCTTGTCTTTATTATTTCCTTCATTTTGCTTTCTTTGGTTTTATTTTGATCATCCTTTTCTAGTATCTCAAGGAAGACTCTTGGTTTATCAATTAAAGACATTCTTTTCATAGATGTATTTAATGCTATATTCTTATGACCACACATTTAGCTGTGTTCCACAAATTACACTATTTCATATTTTTATTTAAAATGTTTTTTAATTTTTCTTTAGATGTATTCATTATTTTAAAATATGTCTTTAAGTTATCAGGCATTGGAACTTTTTATCTTTCTGCTATTGATTCTTATTTTGATTGCATTATGGTCATAAAACATACTTCATATAATTTTGGCTATCTTAAATTTAAATTTTTATAACCTTCTACTTTATATAGTATATTTACTAATATAGGGTATATAGTATATCTTTGTGAATGTTTCATGTGCACTTGAAAATAATGTATGGGTTGGTTTTATTAATATCAACTAAATTTATGTGGTGGATGGCATTACTCAGTTCTTCTATATCCTTGCTGATTTTCTGTGTATTTGTTTTGATTAGTAGTAGAGGAGTATTGAAGTCTCCAGCTACAATTGTAGATTTGTCTATTTCCCCTTTCAGCCTTTTATAATATCATTTTTTACTCACTTTGAGGATCTGATTGCTGCCCACTCATTTAGTATTATTGTGTATTCTTGGTGATCTGACTCCTTCATCAATATATAATGTTCTTCCTTGTGTGTGTCATTTTCTTTGTGCCTTTTCTGATATTAATAGAGCCACTGGGGGCCAGCGCCGTGGCTCACTTGGTTAATCCTCCGCCTGTGGCGCCGGCATCCCTATGGGCGCCGGGTTCTAATCTCGGTTGCTCCTCTTCCAGTCCAGCTCTCTACTGTGTTCTGGGAGGGCAGTGGAGGATGGCCCAGGTGCTTGGGCCCCTGCACCCTCATGGGAGACCAGGAGGAAGCACCTGGCTCCTGGCTTCAGATTGGTGCAGAGCCGGCCATGGTGGCCATTTGGGGAGTGAACCAACGGAAGGAAGACTTTTCTTTCTGTCTGTCTCTCTTGCTGTCTATAACTCTACCTGTCAAGTAAATAAATAAAAAATAATAAAAAATAGAGCCACTGTTGGTTTCTTTTTATTAATATTTGTGTGATACCTTTTTGGTATGTTGTTTGGGATCAAATCCATAGCTTCACAAGTTGTGAATGAATCCAGGAGTTCATAGACAATTTTATAGATTCAATTTCCTAAGTTCTTTTCTCCCTAAAGTCTTCCAATACTTTACATTTACTGAGATCCCAATTTTGGGTCCTCTAGCCATAAATCTGGTGCTTTATTTATCTTGCTCAGCCATGTACTTTCTGTGACTTTGTCTATATTGGGGTTCCATGGCTACATGACAGAAAGAAAGATACAGTAATGTGGTTGACTCTGCCCTCATGGGACAATAGCTCCTCTAATCAGAAAGGGGAGCCTGGGGCAGCACTGTGGCATAGTGGGTAAAGCCACCATCTGCAGTATCGGCATCCCATATGGGTGCCAGTCCAAGACCCAGCTGTTCCACTTCCAATCCAGCTCTCTGTTATGGCCTGGGAAAGTAGTGGAAGATGGCCCAACTACTTGGGCCCCTGAACCCATGTGGGAGACCTGGAATAAGCTCCTGGCTCCTGGCTTTGGACCAACCTAGCTCTGGCCATTAGGGCCATTTGGGTAGTGAACCAACAGATGGAAGACCTTTCTCTCTCGGCCTCTACCTCTGCCTCTCTGTAACTCTGCCTTCAAATAAATAAAAAAATCTTTAAAAAAAAGAAAAAAGGGAGGCCCTCCTTTCTGTAGACATTTAAATGACTGTAGGCTTTCAGTCTATGACTGTAAATTTCAGGAAGCCCCTTTCTTATTTCTGAATCCTGAGCCAGAGGACCTTTCCTGGAGAGCTCTCTGCAACTGAAACCAACTTCTGAGTTTTAGGCTGCATTGAGACCAGGCTGGAGGCTATCAGAAAGGTACAAATGGTCAAATTATCACCATCTTGATGATATTTTGAATTCTAGTCTTGTTCTCCCAATTCGAAGTTTGTTTGTCAGTTTTCAAATAATTGTTCCATGTATTCTATAGAGGTTTTCAAGAGTGGAAGGTGTTGGTCCAATCTTTCCTGGAAATAGCATCCCAGGTCATAGAATTGTAATGATCTCTTTATCTTCACCTCGCTGCTGGCCTTCTCTGAACAATCTCATTTGGGTGTGCTATGTGGACAATGATATCTTGTGCAAATAGTGATGCTTTTTCCCATTTTGTTATTTATACCTCATTCATTTTCCTTGCCTATCTGATTAGGTTTAACTTGCACAGCAATGTTGTCTAACAATGACAGCAGCCATTTTGGTCTTGTTTTAGTCTCTGATACGTTCTGCCTGGCAGGACATCTTATACACCTTCCATCACCACTGGAAGCAGAGTGCTGGAAACGAATACAGATTCCAAAGCTCAGTGAGGACACAGGGAAGAAACACCAAGCATTTGTTGTGAGTCAATATCATGAAAATACACACACATATATACACACACACAAACACACATACACACAAACACACACACATCAACAAACAGAATCCAAACCAAGATAATTGAGATGATAGAGTAAATTTGAGTAAACAGAATAAGACTTAAAGATAATTTACCTTTTCAGAGTTTTAAAGGTGGATACTGCTTTTGTACACCTAGAATGGATTTCATTCTTTTTTATGGCTGAGTAGGATTGCATAGTGTATATATACCATAATTTCTTCATCCAGTCATCAGCTGATGAACATCTGGGTTGATTCCATATCTTAGCTACTTGAATTGAGCTGCAGTGAACATGGGGTACAGATCACTCTTTCATATGCTGATTTTGAGAAAGAAACCATTCACAAATCCAAAACTCAGTCAAAAGAGGCATTGGAGAAGAATTCATTGTTGAAATAGAAGATAGAGTCAAAGAGTTTGTCTAGAATACAGTAGAAAACATTGAACAATGAGAATGCTAGATCCATGCGTCTTAATAACCACCTCATACAATATTCCAGGAGAGAATAGAGAACTTAGATTGGAAAACTACTCAAACCAAAAGCAAAAGGCATTTTTTCTGAGCTGCAAAAAGAAAAAGAAAGTGTACAGAGTGAAAGGTGCCACAGTGTGCTAACTGCAGTGAATGAAAAAAAGACTCAAATTTTGTGCCTCCAGCTCACCCTTTCTCAGCCTGTTCTAGGTATGTAGAGGCTGACCACTAGGCCCTGCACTGTCAGGGCTTGCTTCCTTGCTTCTGAACCTTTTTTTTTTTTTTGGCCAGGTAGAGGAACTGCCAAGGGAAGAGAGCAGCCAGGCAACAAGGTCAAGATGTTTGTTCACCTTGATCCCTCCCAGCTGAGCCATGATCTAGCAATGGCTTCATGATGCAACCTGAGGCCACAGCTCCTGGCAGGAAGCTGCTTTCAAACAGCTATGGCTCTCACCATTTCAAAAGTAGTCCTCTTCCCCTGCCCCTTCAAACCGAAGGTCGCTGACTCTTTCTGGCTAGTCTCTAGGCACCGCTCCATCCCTTGCTGTTTCCTTTTGACCAGTCCCTATCTTTGTAAATTGACCTTCCATTAAACTCTCTTAAGTTATTTCTTTTGAGTGTGGTGTTGGCTTCCTGCTAGGATGCTGGTACAAATATTGTGATGATAGTTTCAAAAGTAAAGGGCTAAGAGAATTCTAGGATATTCCAGAGAAAGCAACACAGACTGGCCAAAAAAAAATGTGATTATGAGTGACACATTTCTCACTGACAGTACCGCATGTGAGAAAACCCTTGAGGAACAGCCTCAATCTTCTGAAACAAACAAAACTACAAGGAATGGAGAACAAAGAAACAAGCATAACACAGTTGGAGTTAAGAAAAAATAACCCTTGGGATCAAGAAGAAATCAAACAGAAATATGCAAACCATTTGGAGATGCATAATGGTAGCCTTGACTTTCAAATGTTTGAATATATGACTAAAGGCACTACCAAGAAGAAAAGTTGTAGTCTAATAAAAAGCGATGTTAATTACATGTGTGTGGAATTGATGTAGAAATCACCAGATTACTGTAGAAGGGAATAAATATCCAGAAATAGAATCATGTGTCTCTGGCATTGTTTTAATATGATAAAGGTGGCAATTCAAATTTGTGCTGGAAGAATGCCCAAGTAAAAGCGTAGGGAGGGGCCAGTGCTGTGGCGTAGCTGGTTAAGGTCACTGCCTGCAGTGCCGGCATCCCATATGGGCACCAGTTCGAGTCCTGGCTGCTCCACCATCAACCCAGGTTTCTGCTATGGCCTGGGAAAGCAGTAGAAGATGGTCCAAGTCCTTGGGCCCCTGCACCCTCATGGGAGACCTGGAAGAAGCTCCTGGCTCCTGGCTTCGGATCGGTGCAGGCTCCAGCTGTTGCGGCCATCTGGGGAGTGAACCAGTGGATGGAAGACCCCTCTCTCTCTCTTTCTCTCTCTGTGTAACTCTTTCACATAAACAAATAAATCTTTTTTTAAAAAGTGTAGGGACAATTATTTACCCATTTTTAAAAGAATTAGGTTAAATCTCTAACTCACACCATGTACCAAAGAAATTCTAGCTGGAGTAAAAGAGTAAGTGTAAAAAGACAAAACTGTAGTAAAAGGGAATTTGTTTATCATCTTGAAATAGAGAATTCGTTGTTCAGAAAGACAAAATACAGAAATCCTAAAGGAATAGATGAAGTTGACTTTATTTAAATAAAATAAAACATTTATACAATGTATGACACCATACACAAGGAGAAAATCAATAGCATGGAGAAGATATTTACAATATACAGAAATCAAAAAGGTATTTGTGTCCAAAATAAATAAAGTACTTTTATAAATCAATAAGAAAAATATGAATTGGGCAAAGGGTTTTCAAAAGAGGGAAAAAAATGCCAATGAACATGAAAAGTTGCCTGATCTCACTAGTATTCAGGGAAATAAAAGCTAAACCAACAGTGTAATTTGATTTATTAGTACATTAGATTGATTATGTTGGGGGTGGCAAGGGTATAGGGAACTTGTGCACCAATATGCTGTTGTCTGTAAAGTGAATTAGTAAAGCCATTTTGGAGAACAAGTTAGCAATGTCTATTAAAATTCAAAATGTGCCTGCTCTCTGAACTTGGAATTTCATTCTATTCACATATGTGCCCAGAGACATAAATAAGAATAATCTTTTGTTCTTTGTAAATATTTGGAAACAAGCATTTATCAAAATGATAACAGACTGACTATGCTACATGCATACTATGGTCATGCATTGTTTAAAAAGAATGAGGCACATACTTTGAAAATAAGGATTTCCAAAATGGGTGAGTGAGGACTAGATGAACCCACTGTCCCACAAAAGCAATAAAAATATTGGTGAGACCAAAAAGATGGGCTCTTTAATGCTTCCAGGATTAAACAAAGGCACAGAAATCACAGGACCAGGATCAGCTGAAAAGCATTCATGCAAGAAAAATGTCTACCTTTCAGTAAGAACAGTGGGATCTGTGCTATTTTAACTTGGGACTAGACCTCTCATCTCTTCTTCCCCAGCTCAGCGGTGACAGCCATTAAAAGCTAGCAGCCTCACAACCAATAGAGAGGACTAATTTCTTTTGGAGTTTACTTAAAAGCTCCATGCCTAACACATGGTCAACATTTTGAAGGAACGAGCAACTGCCTGGCAAATTTCCATTCCTAGGCTGTTGAAGCTCTGAGAACAAAGTCCTATCTCCAAGGCGTTACACCCCAAAACAGTAATTTTTGAATAATATTGCAGCTACCTAAGGATATGATTACAGTTAGGGAAAGGAAAAACCTGATCCAAACTTTTAAAAGAACTTTTGGTTCCAGCGCTGTGGCATAGCTGGTAAAGCCTCTGCCTGAAGCGCCGGTATCCCATACCGGTGCCGGTTTGAGACCCGGCTGCTCCACTTCCCATCCAGCTCTCTGCTATGGCCTGGGAAAGCAGTGGAAGATGGTGCAAATGCTTGGGCCCCTGCACCCACGTGAGAGACCTGGAAGAAGCTCCTGGCTCCTGGCTTCGGATCAGCTCAGCTCCAGCTGTTGCAGCCATTTGGGGAGTGAACCAGCAAATGGAGGACCTCTCTCTCTCTCTCTGTTTCTCTTTCTCTCTGAAACTCTGCCTCTCAAATAAATAATCTTTTTTAAAAATTAAAATAAAAGAAGACCTTTTAAATTAGATGATCATAGGGAATGTTGAAAAGGTTCAACATATTCTTTGGGATGTAGAGGGCTGTGCATATATCCAGGAAGGGGCAGGAAAAGGGAAAGATCTCATTCTTTCAACTCTGGCTGGTCTTGGCAAGCAGAAAATGAAAGCCAAGGCCGACTTATCAACCACCTGGAGTCTGAAGGTTTGTCTTCCTACTCAAGTCCTCATGGCTTGCTCAAGACGTTCAAGAAAATGTTCTGACTAATCATTGGCTGGCCATGACATTGCCCCAGGTGTGATCTTTGGGAAATTGTTTAAAAATAAAACCAAGACTTAAAAAAAATCTATCAGAGAACTCAGTGACTGCATAATATAAGGAATACAAAATATATGGAACTAACCCATGAAAAGCAACAAGAGTAAGTTCTAGGAAGAGGATATGATGCTGGAGTTATAATGTATTGTACACATCCAATGTTCAAAAAATTGTTAGGCGAAGAAACATGAACATTTCCTATGGTGCATAAATAGGAAAAATAGCAATCACTACAAGCTGTCAGGGCTGGCGTTTTGGCACAGCAGGTTAAGCTGCTGCCTGCGATGCTGGCATCCCATATCAGAGTGCTGGTTTGAGTCCTGCCTGCTCCACTGTTTCACTTCCCATCCAGCTCCCTGGCCGGGAAAGCAGAGGAGGATGGCCCGAGTACTTGGGTACCTGCCACACATGTGGGAGACCTGAATGGAGTTCTGGGCTCCTGGCTTCAGTCTGGCCCAGCCCCAGTATTTGCGACCATTTGTGGTGTGAACCAGCAGATGCAAGATTTGTTTCTCTCTGTGTCTCTCCCTCTCTGTGTCATTCTGCCCTTCAAATAAATAAATAAATAAATAAATAAATAATTTTTTTTAAAATAGAAAGAAACTGTCCCAGAGGCAGTCCAGACCTTAAGCTTACTAGAAAAAGACTTTAAAACAGGTGTAATAGACTATTCAAAGAACTAAAGGGGACCATGTCTAAAGAATTAAAGTAGATGAACAAGTTCTCATCAAATAGAAAATACCAGTGAAGCCGTAAAAATAATTTTAAAAAAAATAGAAATTCTGGAGTTGAAAGGTAAAATAACTAAAATGAAAAAATTACCAGAGGAGCAAAACAGAAGATTTAAACTGGCCGAAGAACACATAAGTGAATTTGAACATAGGCCAATGGAGATTATCTAATCTAAGTGGTAGAAAGAAAAGAATGAAGAAAGAAAAACAGAGCCTAAGAGACCTGAGGGATAGTATCAAGCATGCCCACCTCTGCATAATGGGATTCATTTAAGTGGGGGGAGAGGCAGAAAGTATATTTGATGGGATAATACTGGGAAACTTCCCAAACCTGATGATAAATACTAACCTACATATCTAAGAAATTCAACAAAACCCAAATATAACAAACCCAAAGAGATCCATAGGTAGGCATATCATAGTCAGCTGGTGAAAGACGAAGAACATGAGAACATTTTGGCAGCGACAAGAGAAAAATGGCTTATCGTGCATATATACAAGGAGTCCCTGACTTTTATCAGAAACAAAGGCACCAAAAATGATGCACTGACATATTCAATGTGTTGAAAGAGAGAAGGTCAACCAAGCAATCTATACCCTGAAAAATCCTCTCTCAAAAATAAAAGCTAAATAATGACATTCCCTGACCCAGAGACAGAGAGAATTCATTTCTAGCAGATCTGCACCCCCAAGAAATGCAAAAGGAAGTCCTTCAGGCTGAAAAGAAAGCAAATTAGTCGGTAAATTGGATCCACACAAAGAAATAAAGATCATTGGCAAGGGTCATTACACATATAAATGTAAAGACAGTACAAGGTGGCTTCCAAATGTTTATGGGAAGATGGAATCCAAAGGTAATGGAAATTTCCATGAACTTTTTGAAGTTCCCTTAGATAACACTATACGATATCACTTCCTTCTTTTTTTTTTCTTCTGATTTAAATAATAAATGTATAAAATAATAATTGCAAAACTGTTAGTGGAATTATGATGCATAAAGAATTTTGATAAAAATATCACAAAAGACGGGAGTGGAAAGGAACTATTTTGGAATTATGCAGCTTCTATATACTATTTGAATTAGTATTAATCTGAACTGAATTACTTTAAAATGCATATTGTAATCCCCAGAGCAATTATTTTAAAAATGACTAAGGGGCCTGCGCTGTGGCATAGCAGGTAAAGCTACTGCCTGCAGTGCCGGCATCCCTTATGGGCACCGGTTCAAGTCCCGGCTGTTCCACTTTCCATCCAGCTCTCTGCTATGGCCTGGGAAAGCAGTGAAAGATGGCCCAAGTCCTTGGGCCCCTGCACCCACGTGGGACACCTGGAAGTATCTCCTGACTCCTGGCTTCGGATAAGTGCAGTTCCGGCCGTTGCGGCCATCCGGGGAGTGAACAAGCCGATGGAAGATCTCTCTCTTCTTCTCTCTCTGTAATTCTGACTCTCAAATAAATAAATATTTTTTAAATGATTAAGAAATACAGTAAAATAACAACAAAGGAACTTAAACAATAGACTAGAATGGGTGTATTTAATAAAAAGGAAGGCAATTACGGAAGCACAGAGGAAAAACCTAGACACGACATATGGAAAACAAAGAGCAAAATGACAGATGTGAATCCTCCCGTATCAACAACGACATTACATGTCAGTGCATTGAGCATTCCAATCACGAGGCAGAATGTATCTCTCATGTGTTAGATCAGGTGTGATGGACCATTTTCATAACAATATCATGAGCATTATGAACTAATACTCTGTGAGTGAGGGGACTGGAGATAGATGAATTTCAACTTCAAATGGTCCGTGTGGTTCTCTCTGACTAACATCTCTAGACCAGGCAGGAAGGGGAACCTCGGGACAGGAGGTGGTGAGTAAGAAAAAGCAAATCACATTGTCCTGGTTTCTAGAATTCCAGATCTATGGACTGTGGAGGATGTTGAAAGTTATAGAACACACCCACAAGTTTATACTTTTCTCCAGTCAAACTTCCCTTCTTTGTTGGAGTTTCTTAAAAAATGACCAAGGTTTCCCTGGGGGCCTCTAGAGAAGGACAAGCCTTCCAGAAAGATTTTCTTTGGCCCATATCTTGGACTACCACAGTCTGACTCCTTATATATCATTGCAATGGTCATCTCCACAAGTGTGCTAGGCACGGCCTCGTGCCAAGTGATATGCCTAGATGAGATTACTGCACAACGGATGTTTCTCAAGAAGTCGTAGCAGATCCATTGCTACAGAAGAACATCCATCCCTTTAGTCTTTTGAATGAAGCTGCTGCCTCCCACAAGCTCAGCTTTGGCTGCTGTTTGATGCTTCTTGCCATAAGCCTGGTATAGTTTCCTGATGTATCACATGGAGTTTCTGTTAGGTTTCCCTGGGTGGTCTGTGGCTGTGGTGTTGTGCTGTGGCTTGAGGAAGGAGAGGGGAGAGCCTGTAATTAGAAGGCCAGGGCATACTCTGGCTGGAAAAGTACAAGGCGTTCTTAGAGATTAGCTTTGCGGTGGGGTGGTAGGTGGAATTCCCATGGCTGTTGTCCTGTCCAGACCAAGGGATATCCTTCTATGGGCCTGCTGTTTGATTCAGTCTATCCTCTGGTTTTGTCAGCTGTGGGTGGTAGATAGTCTAAAGTGCACAGAGTAGACTTTGAAGAATATTAAACCTTCAGAGTTAAGAGACAAAATTGAGGATTCTGCTTACCAAGGCATTAGTATCTTGGGTAGGTGAAAATCTGGAGTAAGGGATGAATTATGCTCCAAGGGGATGGGGGTGGAGGGTGGGCATCCACCACCACCATCTGGCCCTGTGACCCTAGAAGGGGGGTCAGGCTCTACCACATGGACAGCATTTCTTGCTACAAAGGGCTCCAATGGTCTCAATGAGATTTCTTTCTTTTTTTTTTAAGATTAATTTATTTATTTTGAAAGTCAGAGTTACAGAAAGAAAGAAAGAAAGAGAGAGGGAGGGAGGGAGGGAGGGAGGGAGGGACAGAGAGAGAGAGAGAGAGAGAGAGAGAGAGATTCCATCTGCTAATTCACTCCCCAGATGGCCACAGCAGCCAGCACTGGGCCAGGCCAAAGCCAGGATCCAGGAGATTCATCTGAGTGTCCCACATGGGTGGCAGGGGCCCAAACACTTGGGCCATCTTCTGCTGCTTTTCCCAGCAGGGAGCTGGATCAGAAGCATAGCAGCTGGGACTTGAACTAGTGCCCATATGGGGTGCCGCCTTTGCAGACAATGGCTCTACCTGTTCTGTCATGACGCCGTCCCCCTCAGTGAGATTTCAACAGCCCCAGTGACCTCCCGCATTTGTACCCTCCCATAGATATCAATGTCTATGAGGTTCAAGCCTTGATAGTGGCCACCAAAACTCCTGGAGGGCAGAGCTAGTGCCTGTAATGGATTTCAGTAGCCTGTTAAGGCTCTAGAATGGCTGAGATGTCTGAAGGCTACCCCTGATGGGATCGGAGGTGGTTTTCTGGGGAAGTAGCATCTTTTTTCTCCCCGTCTTTTAGACTTTGGGAGATACTTTGCTAGGTTTTGAGCCTTATCTTGATGGTAATGATCCCTTACTAGCTCACAGAATCTGAGGAAAGAAGAACTCACAATGATCAGTGACCTGTAATTGCAATCTCCAAAGCAGAGGACAAATCTCACTTATGTGAGCTGAAGAGCAGGTGCTCCTGGCTGCGATGTTTTGACTTTGCGATTAGGGATTGTCCAGAACCTCTTTGGATGAAGTTTTCTGGGAATCTGAAGGCAGTCTTGCTGGTGAGGGGTTTTTGTTGTCATCCTGTGGAGTTTAGTGTGGTGACAGTGAGCTTCCTAGTAAAACAAACCCAAGAGTGAAAGCAGTCTGCATCAGTGTTCAGGGACTCAGAACAGGATGGTTTGGGGCAGGCACTGTGGCATAGCGGGTAAAGCTGCCGCCTGTGGTGCTGGCATCCCGTGTGAGCACCCAGTTGAGACCTGGCCGCTCCACTTCATATCCAGCTCTCTGCTAAGGCCTGGGAAAGCAGTAGAAGATGGCCCAAGTCCTTGGACCCCTGCACCTGCATGGGAGACCTGGAGCTCCTAGCTCCTGGCTTTGGATTAGCACAGCTCTGGCCATTGTGGCCAACTGGGGAGTGAACCAGCTGATGGAAGACCTCTCTCTCTGCCCCTCCTTCCCTCTCTGTGTAACTTTCAAATAAGTAAATAAATCTTTAAAAAAAGAATAGGATGGTTGTCCTGCCACTATGGGGAAACTCGTCTCAGTTGCAGATCCCAGAAACAGCCTGGGAAACCAGAGGTGGGTTGTGCGCCTTCATAATCTCACCAATCACAGATGTCTCTTGGATGGTTGAGGGAGCCCACTGATAGGCCCCAGCCTAGGAAAAGGATTTTTTTTTTACTTTTCAGGTATGTAATTGGGTTAGTTTCAGAGGTGATGCTGTCAGAGATGATTTTGGACTTTCGGAGACTGGGAGAGGGGGCCTTGTGGGATGAGGTTTGGAGAGCAAATGGGGATATGATTCAGCTCTCTTACTGCCTCACAGTCCAGGAAGGTTGGGAAAGTCAGTCTAGGAGTAGCTGGAAGACTTAAAAAGCACCACTGACAATGCAAACTGTCCTAAGTGTCTCTAGTGAGGCCGGGATGGGCGCCTTTGAAAAGCCAGGCAGTGTTGGCTAGTTGGTGCAGTTTAAGTCCCACAGGTCAGAGCTGGGACAGTATAGGGGTGTTAGATAAGCTATCCCAATTTGGGGGAACCCTGGAGTTGTTATTCACAAACTTACTTAATCCCTCTGAGCCTCATTTTTTTTATCTATACAATGGAAACTTTCAATAATGTCATTTTTTTCAGACCTGTTGTGAGACTGAAATGAAGTTAGGCAATGCTTAGCACAGTGCCCAGCTAGGTATTGAAAAGGGCAAGATATGGCTGTGGTTGAGGTTGATGAATGGTGCCCAGGAATGGCAAGAACCAACCATCAATACCATGGGTCAAAACATTCAGGGAAGGGGCTGGCGCTGTGGCGCAGTGGGTTAACGCCCAGGCCTGAAGCGCCGGCATCCCAAATGGGTGCCGGTTCTAGTCCCTGCTGCTCCACTTCCAATCCAGCTCTCTGCTATGGCCTGGGAAAGCAGCAGAAGAAGGCTTGATTCCTTGGGCCCTTACACCCATGTGGGGGACCCGGAAGAAGCTCCTGGCTCCTGGCTTCAGATAAGTGCTTATCCGGCTGTTGCAGCCAACTGGGGAGTGAACCATCGGATGGAAGACCTCTCTCTCTCTCTCTCTCTCTCTCTCTCTCTCTCTCTCTTTCTCTCTGCCTCTTCTCTCTCTGTGTAACTCTGACTCTCAAGTAAAAAATAAATAAATCTTTAAAAAAAACTCAGGGAAGTCAAGTTAAGTAATCAAGTCCAAAGAATAATTGCAAGACTGGAAATGGAAGACAAAGTCAATATAAAATTGGCCAGAACTGAAAGGGAAGGAATAGGAGGTGGAATGCCAAGAGCTGCCATTACTGGCTACTGGCCACATACTTGTGAGTGATTCAGGTTGGTTTGGAGGGACAAGGTCATCAAATATAACCGGGAGGCAATTTTTTACTCACCATCTTCCTGTATTCTCAAATATCTCACAAGTTCAGTTTTGGGAGTAACTCCCCGGGTTATGAATAACTCTCTAATGAACCTCCCCAAAAGCTGGGGCTACTCAAAGGAGAAAGTGGACCCTTATAGGTTTCCATGTTGAAGCTAAGTAATCTTCCAAGGTTAGGTTTTGCCATTCTTTGCCTGTACCCCCCAAACCTGAGATTTATGAAGAATGGGGAAAAGGGGGAGTGGTTCAGAGAACCTATCTACATATGTGCTGAGCTTCTCATCTGTGCGAGAGGAACTATTTGTATCGGTCAAGAAAAGTTAAGGTATGCTGCAGTAAGAACTTTTAAAATGGTTCAGGCTTACTCTGCATGAGTATTGCAGGTCCAACTGAGGGCTCAGCCCATCAGTCTTCAAGGGGACAGAGCTGCCGTCTCATTTCCACAAGTACCACACTGGGGCTGGAGAGAACACAAATTAAATTATTCACTCTCTCCTTTACTCTCTCACCCACAAGGGACATATGTCGATTCTGCTTATCTTTCATTGGCCAAAACGAGTCACGTCGCCATACCTACCTTCAAAGAAACAGGAAAGTGCAATTGTATCATGTCCAAAGGAGGAAAAACAGAATTTAGCCGGCAAATAGCATTTATGACTTCTGTGGTTAAGCAGCAGAAGGCAAATTGCAAACTTCTGATAAGGTTAGTTTGAGAAGCTATGAGAGACATCGGGGTGTATTTGATTATTTTCATGGAAGTCACCGTGGCTGTAGACAGTATGGAACCTCTTTGATTTGTGATTTGCAGTTTGGGGACAAAGCTGAAGGATTTCTATAAGAAAGGAAGTGCAATTGGCTTTTCTATATGCGTGGTCAGGAAATCTTTCCTGCACAGTAGTTATGATGGCTTCCTTAAAAAATTGAAATGAGAATGTACCTATCCCTTCCCATTGTGATTTAGTACTCAGAGCCAACATGGAGCCCGTGGGTCTCTATGCCTTGGACTTCCACAGTCTTTCCAAAGGCCGCTGTAGCATGATATCATCGACTTGGTGAAGAGTTGCACTTGGCCCCTCCTACACAATGACCTGTGTTAGAAGTGGGAAATCTTATCAAACAGGTGCACAGTGGATATGGCTCAAATGTGGCCTGGGGGTCATAACTGTTTTCCAGCATAGCTAGGACTATCTCTTGGGCCCTTCCCATCACTGAAGCACTTGGGTTTGGGTGAGCCTCCTACCTAATACCCACAGCTAAGCACACCTATCAGGAGTGGCATCAGTAAGTGTGTGCCATGTGGGAATTGCATTCCTTCCTGGCTCTGATCTTTCCCCCATTTGTCTTCATGCTTGCCCTGTGCTCACATGAGGGACTTGCTTGAAAATCCAGGCCATAAGATATTCCTGAAAGTCAAGAAGTTTTATCCACAGGGATCCAGTCCAGCCCAGCAGATGCTTACTGGTGTTCTCCCCCAACCTTGTTATGTTATGAATGGTTGCCTTAATATAAGCAGCGTAGCAGAGAGTTCGGGGTTTGGGCCCCTTACTAGCTTTGTAACCTTGAACAAATGACTTAACCTCTCTGAGTTGCCATTTCCTTAGCAGCAAAATGAAGATAATAATAACAGCCTCCCAGGGTTACTACGATGATGAAGTGAGATAATGTACATAAAGCATTGAGTGGAATGTCTAGCAATCGGCGAGTGCTCAGTATAAGCAGTAACCACCATCATCATCACTATCATCGTTGTGACTTCACCATCACCATCATCTAGGGCCCTGATTAAGAAGCCTGTTACATGTGGAATTTTTCCCCAGAGGTCCCGATTTTTGCTGGCTTTTGTGGTCACTCATTCTCTGTCTTTCCCACCGTGTGGGCCAGTGCCTTTCACCTTGATCTACTGTTGTCAGCACTTCATGTGGACCTCTCAGACAGCTGGACAGCCCACTCTGCCAGGAGCTGCCCTGCCGGCCAACTACGTGGCTTCTGGAGAGATATTCTTGGAGCGCGAGCTCAGGAATCTTCTTCCTCGCTGGACTAGGAAAGACAGAGTCATCCGTCTCATCTTCAGGACCTGGGTCTCTATGAAATGGAGATTCTCTGTGCCAGCTTATGCTCTGAACTATTATTGAAAAAAAATCTCTGAAGGAAAACAGGGAGGCTTCTTCATTCACCCTTCAACACAGTAAGCTAGGGCTCCCTTAGGACAACCAAGGGCTGGATATCATGACTGCACAAGACTGATCATACAACAGTGCCTCTCTTTTCGGCTGGCTAACCTCGGAGTAGCCTGGATATTCAGGAAGCTGAAGGCCCCTGCTGACATGCATCTTCATCTCTAGCCCCCAAAGGGGCAGGAAAGACAAGAAGCATCTGCTATCAGACAAACGCCTCCCTCCCTCCGAGCCTCAAACCACACAGCTATAATCAGCTTCTGACACCCCTGAATGATTTGCAGCCTACACCCCAAACCGCTTGTATCGTGCACTGTGCAATGCTTCCCAGCCTCTTCTGAATTTTCTTGGCATCAACCTCATAATGTGTTTCGCATCCTCCCCCCAGCTGCCCTGTCCTCCCAAGATAAAATCTTACATTCAATCCCCACTTTTCCAGATTGGGCCTTTGGTTTTCTTCCTTGTCTACAGTTAGGGCTCCCTGTGGCTGCTCTGGCAAGCAGTGATCCTGGGATCTCCACTCTGGCTTGGGCCTTTGGAAGCAGTGATCTCCGTAGATTTGCAGCAGCTTCCTAAGTTTAGACAAGAGCCCAGCTCACCAGGTCATCTGTTTGTATCTTGGCCATTCTAGCAGCGCTAAGAGTGTGCTACTATGTGATGCCCATCATCCTGCATGTGCTTTGAAACACTGAAGCAGAGACATATTTGGGCAGCATGCTTATCTGCATCTCAGCCCAGATGGTTTGAGTGACTAACAGTGTGACCATCTTTGGCCACCCTGGTGTACAGTTCATTGGGACCATCCTCCTTCTTCAAAGCAGTTGGGTAATGCTGACAAAGGTGACTGTGGTCTTGGAACAGGAGCTCCCTTAAAATCTTGTAATTACAAGGTTTCTTATCCTCATCGGGTTACTGTTACCTTCCCACCGACAGCAGCCTGGCTGGCTTATCTCCATCTCCAGTGCTACTCCTGGGCCAAGCCATCACCATCTGTCTGCTGGACCATGACAGTAGCCTGTTCAGTCTCTTCACTGCCACCCTTGCTCACCTACAATCAATTCTCCATATGTAGAGTAATCTTTTAAATACAACTCATACCACACCACTCCCATGCATAAATCCCTCCAATATGTCGTGGTGATGTTTAAAAATAAAGAGTCCTCATCTTTTGGAGTTAATAATACAGTATTACGGATTAAAGGATATGCTATCTGGGTTACACTTAATAATTCTGTGTGTATGGAGGCAGCAGGAGTATAAATGAGCCAAGATTGAACACATGTTATTTGTTGACACTGGGTGATAGGTACATGAAGGTTCAGTGTACGAACCTTTAATTCATTATATCAATTCTCTCAATTTTTTTTTTATGTTTGAAAGCTTCCATGATTAAAGGCAAACAAAACAAAAAATCCAGACAGCTGCAGTAACAACAAAATCCTTCAATGGCTTCTGGGCACATGTAGAACAAAATCAACCCATAACCATGGCCTCAGAGGCCTTGCTTCTTCCTGCTGCTAACTGCCTCCCACCCCTTTCCCTGTGTGTCCATGTCCCTTCAGCCACACTGGCTTTTCTTTTTTTTTTTTTTAACCTTAAACACCCTCCAGATCCATTTATGCATGGAATGCCTGCCATAGAGTTGCATGGGTTGCTCCACGTTATTGGTCAGCATCTCAGATAGACAACCTATGACTGCTCAGACATGTAGATCTACTATTTATAGCCACCTATCAGTACAGACAGATCTCCCCTCCAATGGGGCTTACCTGTCCATCTTATCAAGCCCCCACCCCCACCCTATCATTCTGAAGTATTTATTCTACTCTATTTCCTTGTAGAATTTGTCACTGTCTGAAAATTTAATTTTTCCACTCTTTTTTTTTTTTGCTGTCATTGGTTGTTTGCTATATGCCTTTTCCTTTAGAATATAAGCTCTAAGAGGACAGGAACTACTGCACAGTATATGGTAGGTATTTAATGGAAGAATGCATGACTCCCCATGAGACTGGTTAGACTACCTTGTGTGTTTGGGGACACGAGTGCTCACCTTGGCCACTATGACCAGGGTGAAATACTGGGAAGAGGGTAGCCTTGCCCAGCATTAGCTACAGACACATTGTGCTTACTTTGTATTCAAACTGCTGACCGTGAGGTGTAGAGAATGTGAAGCTCTTGGAGCAGTGCCTGGCGTTGAGCCAGCTGACAATAAAGATTGGCTGCTACTCTCTGAATTAGAAAGAGCCTAGATCTGGGGCCGAGGCTGTGGTGTAGCAGGCTAAGCTGCCACCTATACTATAATAGGCACTGGTTCCAGTCCCAGTTGCTCCACTTCCCATCCAGCTCCCTGCTAATGCGCCTGGGAAAGCAGTGGAAGATGGCCCAAGTGTTTGGGCCCCTGCACCCACATAGGAGACTTGAAAGAAGCTCCTGGCTCCTGGCTTACGGATAAGCCCAGCTCTGGCCATTGCTGCTACTTGGAGAGTGAACCAGTGGATGGAAGATCTCTGTCTCTGTAACTCTGCCTTTCAAATAAACAAATAAATCTTTTTTAAAGGAAAAAAAAGAGAGAGCCTACATTTTTAATTTCTTATTCATATCTGGCCTCATTTCAAAAGGATCTGAGACAGTTGACTTTGATTCTATCAGAACTGTGTTTTAATCTTGGCAAAAATGACCTAAAAGGCATGAAGTCATTAAGGTCACACTGAAGTATATAACCTTGAACTAAACACTTCTCCAATCCCTCCTTTGCAAATGTTTACATTCCAATCAATAGAGAAAATATAAGAAAAGAAAACTGTTTCTTCTGTCCAGAAGAAAAGAAATCAAGATGAATAGAAAATATGTAATAAGGCGGACTTGAGTCCAAATATATTAAAAACGTATGTGAAAAGATTAAATTTACCTATTAAACCACAGAGGTTCTAGCTTGAGTATAGAAGCAAAATAACAACTAAACCAAAATGACACCGGAAGGTTGAAAATACCAAAGGATAAACAACGATATGTCAGACAAATACTAACAAAACATTATTAGCAAAGAGGCATTAAAGAGACAAAGAGGGAAGTTTCATATTGATTAAAGGAACAATTGCCAGCAAGATATAATAGAGGCAGAAAATCGTATGCAACTAAGGAAGTAGTTTCAAAATATATAAAACAACAATTATGAAGAAGTCATAATTCCACAATCAAAGTCGGAAACTTTATTACACCTGTCAGAAATGGAAAGATAAAAACTAATTCAGAATAGAGAGGTGTTGACTGACAATATTATCAAGCCTGACGATGTAAACTGTGTATAGGCACATAATTGTGTAGGTAATACATTTTGTACCCAACAGTTTCAAAATACACATTTTCCCAAGTGCATTTACTTATATAAATTAATTATCTTGATGATTTTGTTAATATTTATACTTGTTTGAAAAGTAGAGTGGCAGAGAGAGAGAGAGAGAGAGAGAGAGGTCCTCTATCTACTGGTTCATTCCTCAAATGCCAGCAACATGCAGAGCTAGAGCAGATCAAAGCCAGGAGCCAGAAACTCAATCCAGGTTTCTATAATGGCGGCAGTAACCCAAGTACTTTCGCCATCATTTGCTGTCTCCCAGATACAAACGGAATTGTAAAGTAGCTGGGACTGAAATGAATCACTCTGTTACTGGAGAAGCAAGGTTCTTATCTTCGCGCAAGAAAGAATTCAGGCGTGAGACAGAAAGTAGTGGAAAGCAAAACAGCAAGGTTTATTAGGGTAGGGACATCCATAAGAACAGATGGGCCCCCCCTTAGAGGAGCCTGAGAGGAAGGATGGTTATCTTGTAGAAGGGGCGGGGCGTTTGAAGTGCAGATACTGGGCTGCACCTGGAAGGTTATTGGGATGACTTTGAGATGCGGATGCTGGACCGAGATGTCAACTCCTTAGGCCTTTGTCACACACACGTAAGCTCATTTCTGACTTCCTACCTAACAACTCCTATATACCATATGGGTGTCCCAAGTGATGGCTTAACTGACCACACCACAACATCTGCCCTTCTTGATAAAACTTCTTAAATTGGGGCCTGCACTGTGGCGCAGTGGGTTAAGCTGCCACCTGCAGCACCCATCCCATATGGATGCCAGTTTGAGTCCTGGCTGTTCCACCCCTGATCCAACTCCATGCTAATGCAACTTGAGAAAGCAGAAGAAGATGGCCCAAGTGTTTGGGCCCCTGCACCCATGTGAGAAGCCTGGAAGAAACTCCTGACTCCTGGCTCCTGGCTCCTGGCTTCTGCTCAGCCATTTGGAAAGTGAACCAGTAGATGGAGGATCTCTCTCTCTCTCTCTCTCTCTCTCTCTGTAACTTTGCCTTCAAGTAAATAAAACCTTTTTTTTAAAAAAAAAGTCCTAAATTTTGTATTATACAGTAATATTTGCTGAATACAGTGGAGAAAAAAATCTAAAGTATCAAAAATAAAAGGAAAAACATACTAGTCATTTGGGCTATTATAGAAAGACCCCATTGGCGAAGGAACTTATCAGCAACAGAACTGTATTGCTCACAGTTGTGCATGTCGGGAAGGCCAAGATCTGGTGCCTGCAGATTCAATGCTTGGTGAGGGCCCACTTTCCCGTTCAGAGATGGTGCCTTTCTTGCTGTGTTTTCACATGGTGGAAGGGGATAGCTCGCTCTCCTGGGCCTCATTTATAATGGCACTAATCCCAACCACAAGAACAGGAGCTAATCTCTCCCCAGCAGTTACATCTCCTAATATTAGCATGTTGTTGATTAGATAACAGCATATGAATTCTCAAGCTTGACAATGTAAACAGTGTGCCTGCACTTAAGTGTATAGATACAAAACTCAGTACCCAACAGTTTCTTTTTTTTCCCCAGATTTATTTATTTATTTGAAAGGCGGAGTTACAGAGAGGCAGAGATAGAGAGAGAGAGAGAGAGAGAGAGAGAGAGAGGTCTTCCATCTGCTGGTTCACTCCCCAAATGACAGCAATGGCTGGAGCTGGGCTGATCCAAAACCAGGAGCCATGGGCCCAAGCACGTGAGCCATCTTCTACTGCTTTCCTAGGCCACAGCAGACAGCTGAACCAGAAGTGGAGCAGCTGGAACTCAACCCACCATCCATATGGGATGCCAGCACTGCAGGCTACCAATTACTCCACAGTGTCAGCCCTTGTACCCAACAGTCTCAAAATACACATTCTTAGCAACTGCATGTGGAATGTTCGTATAAATGGCCTATCTTAATAATTGTCTCTATATTTATATTTGTATATATGCTTATTTGTATATGTAGGGGGCACAAACATTAAGGTCCTAGCAAGAGCCATACATTTAGATATTTAATAAATAATAGGTTAAGAAGGAAAGAAAAATAAAATTTCAAAATGATTTAGAAGCCAATGGTAATTAAAATCATTGCTTATTGAACCCTATGGGAAGCAACCAAAACTGTACCAGAAATTATAGGGGCCAGTGCCGTAGTGTAGTAGATTAAGACCTCACCTGTGACACCAGCATCCCATATGGGTGCCAGTTCAGGTCCACACTGATCCTCTTCCAATCCAGCTCCCTGCTAATGGCTTGAGAAAGCAGCAGAGGATGCCCAAGTCCTTGGGCCCCTGCACCTGCATGGGAGACCTGGAAGAAGCTCCTGGCTCCTGGCTTCGGAATGGTGCAGTTCCAGTGGTTGCAGTCATTTGGGGAGTGAACCAGCAGATGGAAAACCTCTCCCTCTCGCTCTTGCTCTCGATCTCTTTCTTTCTGACTCTGCCTCTCTGTAATTCTGCCTTTGAAATAAATAAGTAAATATTAAAAAATAAAGAAAAGAAAAGAAAAGAAAAAACCCTGATGTGGGGCCAATGCTGTGGCATAGTAGGCTAAACCTCTGCCCGCAGTGCCAGCATCATATATGGGTGTCGGTTCATATTCTGGCTGCTATTCTTCCAGTTCAGCTCCCTGCTTATGGCCTGGGAAAGCAGTGAAAGATGGCCCAAGTCTTTAGGCCCCTAAACCCTTGTGGGAGACCTGGAAGAAGCTCTTGGCTACAGGCTTTGGATCAGCTCAGCCCCACCCAGCATTTTCAACCATTTGGGGAGTGATCCAGCAGGTGGAAGGCATCTCTCTCTTTCTCTTGCTCTTGCTCTCTCTCTCTCTCTCTCTCTCTCTCTCCCTTTCTCCCTCTCTCCTTTCTCTATGGCTCTGCCTCTCAAATAAATAAATAAATCTTTTTTAAAAAGAGGCAGTCTCTCTCTAGCCCATTAAAAAATGAAATACATTATAGTCATAAAGACATTAATTAGAATACAAAGAGGTTTAAAAAATAGAAGATAGTAATCACCCAGGCAACAGACTGGTGTCATGCCCAGTGACCCTTACCTGGCATCAGAGAGAATCCATGATGGCACAAGTGTGTCAGGAGGAGGCATTTTTGCTTGAATGCATTCTGCCCAAGAGGAAGTTTGAGAGTTGGTTGTTATGGAAACTGTTTCAACTGTCAGCAATCAAAAAGTGAGAAGTACTCCTATTATTCTTCAAAGAACCCCTGGATTGATATTTAAAGAACCTCAATAACTGTAATGAGAGCCTCTGGCTATAACAGAAGTGGCTAGAATGGCATTTGAATTCAATGAGGGGGATATCCCTGGCCTCTCAGCTTCTCCCCTGATATTTGGAAGTTCTTTCTGAACACTGGTCTCCATTTGGGATTAGTGGCAAGGGCTCAGAGGGGCTGATAAAGGCTGGCCTGCAGATAAGCTAAGGAGCAATTTCCCAACAGCTGATTGGCAGGTGCTGGTGGCAACACAGCTCCCCAGATACAAAGGAAAAAACACTATGATACCCGTGTAAGGCACATGAATGAGTATTCAGAGATCAGATTTTGCTACAACATTTGAACGTCCTGGTTAGATGCTAGCTGCCACAATGTGGGGCAGCAACTCTTTATCTGGCAGTGAGCCAGGTTTAAAAAACACAGCTAGAGGGCGCTGGCGTGGAGGCATAACGGGTAAAGCAGCTGCTTGCAGTGCTGGCATCCCATATGGGTGCCGGTTCAAGTCCCGGCTATTCCACTTCTTATCCAGTTATCTGCTATGGCCTTGGAAAGCAGTGGAAGATGGCCCAAGTGTTTGGGCCCCTGCACCCATGCGGGAGACCCAGAAGAAGCTCCTGGCTCCTGGCTTTGGATGGGCACAGCTCTAGCCATTGCAGCCAATTGGGGAGTGAACCAGCAGATGGAAGATACCTCTCTCTCTCTGCCTCTCTGTAACTCCGCCTTTCAAATAAATAAATAAATCCAGAAGAATTGTTAGGTTGCACATGACTGAGTCTCACTTCAGAATTTCTGAACCACTGACAAAATGCATCACATAACAACATTTACCCATCAGGGAACTAATCAGGATAGCAGATGCTCCCAACCCAAGGCAGTAATAACGATGAACAGATTAGCTATTTATTCTCAAAGCTGCTAAAGAGAGGAAAACGTAAGAACAGATAGTGGAGCACATGTGACAACTTTTGAGTGAGGATCCCATGAGTAGCTCAATCTTTGATAGGAGTAAGTAGAGTCTCCAAGGTACTAGGAATTAGCAAGCTTCCTCCCACAAAACTGGAAGGTGTAGAGTTTTTGAAGAGGACTTCTCAGAGTCTGATGGAAGATACAGGACAGTGCCCCCAAAGGATGTTGGGAAATCCTTCATGATGATTGACATAGAGTTAACTGAGTGTGCTCAGGGAATATCTACTTCATGTCACTGGCTGCTGCTTGCTGTGCAGAGACCCCCTGATGCATCCCCAGGCTCTCCTAACTCACTGAGGGGAGGTGGCAATACTCTTCTCGGCAAGTGTACAAAGGGTCCCATTAGGATGCTTGTTCCTTGTTATCCTCCTGGTGAGAAGGAGGAAGTCTTCATATCATAATTCATCTGATTGTTCCCCCTCCATCCTCACCTCAGGTGGGGAAGCCATTTTTCCTAATACTACATTGACTTTTTTTCTGAAAAAAGCATGGGTTGAAGTAATACAGAGGCTTATTGGACTGGAAGGTGCTTCATTTGGATAGGGGTGGGGGTTTCTCTATTGTCTCTATTGTCTCTATTGTCCCAAAGCCAGGATCCTTGACCACAAGTGGTCACAGCAGGATAAGTCAAGTAACCTAGCTGTGGTGTTAGTAGGGGTAAAAGAGTAACAAAGAAAGGAAGGAGGGCAACCCAGAGATGAGAGCCTTCCAATCACACAACAGTGGCAGATTTATGGACTAAAGAGCCATCAGCTATTTGCAGTGGATACATGTTTCACACCATTTCTGGATATCAATGTGCTTAGATTGGCCATAAGTGAAAGACACTTTAAATCTCATAATTGATTCTATTCTTGCAAGACATCATGAAGCATAATTGCCACATTAAGTGGATAAAGTGCCAACAGTAGGACCTGGCACAGAGAAGAATGAGAAGTTACCATTTGTTAAGCAATGACTCTGTGCCAGACTCAGCATCAAGTGCTTCATCCAAGTTCTCTCATATCATCCTCCCAACAATCCTATGAGAGAGGCCCTAGCACTTCACAAATGAGGAACTAAAGCTGGGAGAGAGAAAATGACTTATGCAGGATGACACAGCAATAAAATTGGCAGTATTTGGATTGGGGGGGAGAGGACTAAACCTAAAGTAAGGAAAACAAAGAGAATAAAAAGAATAATAAACAATAGAATGTAAATAAATTAAACAAAATATAGAAAAACTATAGAGAAAAGCAATAATAAACTTTTTAAATGACTATTTGAAAAGGTTTTTTAAAATTGTGGAGAAACACTAAGATGGCAGAATAGGGAGGGGGCTTACTGTTCTAGTCTAGGCAAAGATAGTTAAAAAAAAAAAAAACGTGGAGAGAGTGCAATCCCAGGCAAGAGTTAGGGAGAAAACTGCAGAGGAAACTCCACACAAATTAGAGGGACACAGTGGACCTATGTGGAGGGCGTGGACGTGCACAACTCAGGACCCCAGCAACCGAGAGCCACAGCACCAGCTTTGGAGAGTGAAGCGAGACCAGCCTGCAGCAGCCCACGCCACTGGCAACAAAGCTGAAGGAAGAGCCTGGCCGGAGTCTGGCTGGGAACCCTATGGGGGACAGTATACCTGCCAACTTAGAGGGAAAAAAACTGAGGGCACATTTCTCTCTCCCTGACCACCCGGCAGTGGTGTCCTATAACTAACCGAGAGAGGGCAGGCGTCATTTTGGACACATGTAACAGCTATGGCAGCTCGTGTCCGTGTACCCAGCAACCAGCCTAGAGGAGATACCAGAGTCTGGCAGGGAGAATTGACAGGGGCTGGGTGCTCATGACTGTGGCAGTCTTGTGTGCTGAGATTGTGAAAACACTGTGGCTGCGTGGGAGGGTGCAGGGCATGACTGGACCTTGGGCAGTCACTGTGGGTTGTTCCACACTCTCAGGGCTCCCTGATTTCCTGATGAGGGTCATTTCTGAGGGACCTGTGATCACACTGAGAACTGCATGGATCCTTTGTGTGGTTCTTGTGGCAGTGTGAACGAATATTATACCCAGTGGGGGGCTAGTGACCAGGCATTGGTCGCCTTGGAGAAGAGATGAACATGAGACTATGCCAACAGAGCAGATTAAATTTCCTTTCTGATTAAAAAGAGACAGAGACAGAGAGAGAGAGAGAGAGAGAGAGAGAGAGAGAGAGAGAGAGAATTTACCACACCCAATTTGGGAGTGACCTTGGACACTCCCCTCACCCTGGAGCACTGAACAGAGCTCCCTGGCCACACACAGCACATGCCTCAGGGTACTCACTGAAAGAACAGATACTCCACTAATCCACAGAGGCATAGTCCAAAGGTAAAAGACATTACAGGGAAAAAATAAACCAATAAATACCTCCACAAATGCCTGAAAATAAATATAGCAATTGAAGAAACAAGAATAAGGAAGACAGCATGACACCCCCCAAAGAACACAATAACACACAAATACTAGAATGTGAAGGTGAAGAGATTGAAGAAATTACAGAAACTAAATTCAAAAAATTGATGGTAGGTAGGATTACTTAGAACTAATCAGAAGCAAATCCACAAATTAAAGAAATCCATACATAACACAAATAAACATTTTCCCCATGAAGTTGAGTTTCTAAAGAGAAATCAAAATGAAATATTGGAAATGAAGAATTCAATAGATCAAATAAAAAATGCAGTGGAAAGCCTTAACAACAGACTTGATGAGGCAGAAGAAAGAATATTCATTAGAAGACAAATCTCTGGAAATTTTATAGTCAGATAAAAAAAAAAAGAAATTAGAAAACCAAAAATAGTGTAGGAGATTTATGGGATACTACAAAATGATCCAAAATACAGAGCTTAGGAATTCCTGAAGGCATGAAAAGAGAGAATGGTTTAGAAGGCCTTTTTAGTGAAATAATCACAAAACT
The DNA here is from genome assembly GCF_033115175.1 of Lepus europaeus. Classification (NCBI taxonomy): domain Eukaryota; kingdom Metazoa; phylum Chordata; class Mammalia; order Lagomorpha; family Leporidae; genus Lepus; species Lepus europaeus. The sequence goes on from NC_084850.1 coordinate 86,821,757, forward strand.
TCCCCAATTTAGAGGTTGAAAGAGATGTCCTAATAGAGAACTCCTAATAGATATGACCAGAAAAGATCCTCACCATGACATGTGGTAGTCAAACTCTCCACAGTAAAACATGAAAAAAATATTCTAAAATGTACATGAGAGAAATGCCAGAATCCTTTCAGAGGATCTCCAATTAGACTCACAGCAGACTTATCAGAAACCCTACATTCTAAGAGAGAACAGTGAGATATACTCCGAGTCTTCAGGAAAAAAAAAAACTGTCAATCCAGAATACTGTGCCCTGCAAAGCTCTCATTTATGAATGAAGGTGAAATAAAGACCTTCCATAGCAAAAAGAAATTGAAAGAATTTGTCACCACTCATCCAGCCTTACAAAAGATGCTTAAGGATGTGCTACACACAGAAACTCAGAAACATGGTCATCACTATGAAAGAAGGTGAAGGCAGAAAATCTCTCAGTAAAAGCACAAAGGAAATCCAAACAATAGGATTATTTATGGAAAAGCTACAGGGCCAAGTTGTTACTTATTAGTAGTCACCTTGAATATAAATGACCTCAACCTTCCAGTTAAAAGATACAGACTGGCTGAAAGGATTAAAAAACAAAACCTATCTGTTTGCTGCCTACAAGAAACACATCTCACCAACAAAACTACATGCATGCTGAAAGTGAAAGGATATAAAAAATATTCCAAGCTAGTGGAAACCAAAAAAGACCTGGTATAGCCATCCTAATATCATACAAAATAGATTTTAACACAAAAAACGGTTACAAGAGGCAAAGAAGGGCACTGTGCAATGATTAACGGATCAATTCAACAGGAAGATGTGACTATAATAAATGTATACACACCTAATGACAGAGCATATGGCTATTTAAAAGAAATGTTGATGAATCTAAAGGGAGACACATACTCTCATATAATAGTAATGGGGGACTTCAATACGCCACTTACAGCAATGGACAGATCAATCAGATAGAAAATCATCAAGGCAACAACAGAGTTAATCAACACTATAGACCAAATGGACCTAACAGATATCTACAGAACTTTCCATCCTACAGTTGCAGAATATGCATTCTTCTCACCAGTGCATGAGACATTCTTTAGGATTGACCACATACTAGGCCGTAAAGCAAGCCTCAGCAAATTCAAAAAAATCAAAATTATATCATGCTTCTTCTCTGACCACAATGGAATGAAGCTGGAAATCAGCAACTCAGGAATCCCTAGAGCATATGTAAACACATGGAGACTGGACAGCATGCTCCTGAATGAACAGTGGGTCATAGAAGAAATCAAGAGAAATCAAAAATTTGTTGAGGAATGATTTTCTTTTTTCATAGTGTTTGTGGAACTCTTTACTTAGTCTAGAGTTAATCTTCTCTGTGTAAAGTTAATTGAAAATCGATCTTAGTAAAAGATAAGAATAGGAATAGGAGAGGGAGGAGGAAGAAGGGAGGGAGGGTGGGTACAGTGGGAAGAGTCACTATCACAATGTTCCTAGAGTAGTACTTATGAAATTCATGAAGTTTGTATACTTCAAATAAAAGGTTTCTGGGGGAAAAATGTGTTGTGGCGCAGTGAACTAAGCTGCTGCCTTCAATGCCAGCAACCCCTATTCGAGTGCTGATTCTGATCCAGCTCCCAGTTAATGTGCCTGGGAAGGCAGCGAAGGATGCCACAGGTACTCGGGCCCCTGCCACCCATACAGGAGACCTCTATGCAGCTCTGGGATCCTTGCCTCAGCTTGGACAGCCCTGGCCATTGTGGCCATTTGGGGAGTGAACCAGTGAATGGAAGCTCGCTCTCTCGCTCTCTCTCTCTCCCTTGCAAATAAATAAACAAATGTCTTAAAAATTGACAAACACTTATCTACGTCAAGATGTGTTCATTACGGACCATCAAAAAAGGAAGTAACTTTCTCTGAAGGGTGGAGAGAACTTCCACTTTGATTATGGCCTTGTCTAAATAAGGTCAGAGTTTGTGAACTCAAGAGGCTTCCATAGCCTTGGCAGCTCATGACAAGAGCCTCGGGTGATTACTGACATCATAAATAACAGTGTCAATTGTTAAATCAACAGCAGGAGTCACTGTGCACTTACTCGCCATGTAGGATTTCTGTCTGTAATGTGTTGTACTATGCGAATTAATGGTAAAACTAGTATTCAAATAGTATTTTATACTTTGTGTGTCTGTGTGGGTGCAAACTGTTGAAATCTTTACTTAGTATATACTAAGTTGATCTTCTGTATATAAAGATAGTTAAAAATGAATCTTAATGAGGGGTGGGATGGGAGTGGGAGTAGGAGATGGGATGGTTGCAGGTGGGAGGGAGGTTATGGGGGGGAAAACTGCTATAATCCAAAAGTTGTACTTTCGAAATTTATATTTATTAAATAAAAGTTTAAAAAACATAAAACACAGAGCTAAATTGATTAGTACTTTGCCTACTCCTAAATTTGGGAGAAACACTTCTTTTTTACAAAATCATATATCTTATAGGAGGACAAATTCCCACTCCCTCATGATTGCCACCCAACTTACCCTGAAAACTACATGAGCATTTTCTACATTGATGATAAGAGGGGAAAATGCAAAATTATGTTTTGCAAACACAGGGGTGGAATTAATAAAATCACATCCAATTTTAAAAAAAAGATATGTTCATTAATAAATTCTACAAAATAATTCGAGAAGAAATAATTAACCCATGCAAACTCTTGCACCCACCAAAAATTCTCAAGTCTTGTATGAGGACAGTATTGTCCTTATAACAAAAAGACAGACATAACAACATAAGAAAATTACTGAGTATTCCTGCAAAAGCCTTCAACAAAATATTACCAAATCTATTCTGGCAGCATTTGAAAGGATAATGTTCAATGACCAAGTAGGACTAATGGCAAGAGTTCAAGGTTAGTCCAACATATTAATATCAATCAAAGCAATACATTATATAGGGGCTGACACTGTGGCACAGTGGTTAAGCCTCTACCTGCAATGATGACATCCCATATAAGAGTGCTAATTCAAGTCCTGGCTGCTCTACTTCCAATCCAGCTCCCTACTAGTGTGTCTGTGAAAGCAACTGGAGATGGCCCTGGTACTTGGACCCCTGTCATGGGAGACCCAGATGGAGTTCCTGGCTCCTGGCTTCAACCTGGCCCAGCTCCAGCCATTGTGGCCATTTGAGAACTGAGCCAGAAGATAGATTGCTTATTTCTTTCTGTCTCTCCCTCTCTGTGTGTCACTCTGCCTTTCAAATAAATAAAAGAAATCTTTAAAAAATACACTATATTGACAGAATAAAGAAAAATCCGCATGATTATCTCTATAGAGCAAGTGAAAAAAATCCAATTCCTTTTCATGAAAAAAACAAACTAAAAATAGAATGAAAACTCCCTCAGATATAATGAAAAATATCTATGAACAACCCACAGCTAACTCTATATTTAATGGTGAAAGACCAAGAGCTTTTCTCCTAAGATCAGGAACAACACAAAAGTGTCCACGCTTCCAACTGCTATTCAATATTGTAGCAGAGATTCAAGCCAGGGGAACTAGAAAAAAAAAAGACCAAATAAAAAGTAGCCACACACATACACACACAAACAGTAAAACTATCTCTATTCATAGGTGAACCCAAGTGCCCCAGCATGGAGGGTACTACTGGTTTGGTGGCCAGAGAGGTTGTGGTGGACATGCTACTGTGTTTCAATCAAGGTTATGGAAGTACCTGGTGTGCAGGAAGCAGTTGCAGCCCTGGTGGAGGAGAAAGCTCACTGATACCGACCCACTAAAAACTACCTGAGCTACTGGACAGCCCCGGATTCTTCTGCTTTTGAAACTGACAATGAGAAATGAATTTGAAAGACTGGCTGCTGGACAACCAATTGAACTGCTCAGTATGAAATGATACGAGCTTCCAGCCGCATCTTCGGGTCAGAAAAACATTACTTCGTGGCAAGAATGTGCAAACAATTCTATGGCCCAGTTAAAGCACTAAGCAGTTCCAATTGAGAATCTGGAACTGATGTCACAGCATGAATGTAATGCCTGGAAAGTGCATAATGAAAATCTAGTTCATATGATGGACCATGCACAGAAAGAGCTTCAGAAGTTAAGTTGGGTATCCCTGGTCAGTGAGAATTGAGAGATTGAGCGGACTATTGTGCAACTAGAAAACGAAATCTATCAAAGTAAGCAGCAACATGGAGAGGCAAACAAAGAAAGCACTCGGCAAGACTACTGAGAAGGCTAATTTGGGGGGTAGAAAGGAAGAAAAGTTGGGTTTTCATAAACAGCCAGGCATTGGAGCTTTCTCTGAATAGAGTTGTCTCTGAAGGACAACAACTTGTCACAGAAAGTATTGATGGTTGTTAAATTTTCAGAACACGTAAAATGGGTGAAGTGTTTTGTCCTGTTTGTATTTTTTAACAAAATAAAAATTTTCAACATGATTGTAATAAAAAACAGCTATCTGTATTTACAGATGGCATGCCTTTCTATATATGTGTGTGTACACACACACACATACACACACACTTAACACTGTTAGAATCAACAGACAAGTTTTGTTAGGTTGCAGGATACAAGGTCACTATACCAAAAGTAGTTGTATTTTTAATCGCGTGCAATGAGTGATCTGAAATGCATTTAAGAAAACAATTCTGTTTAGAATGATATCAAAAATTCTTCAGTGTAAATTTAACAAAAGAAGTGCAAACTTCTACACAGAAAACTAGAAAGCACTGCTGAAAGAAATGAAAAAAGACGTTAATAGATGGAAAGGCATCCCATGTTCAAAACTAGAAACCTTAATATTGAGATACCAATACACCCAAATTAATCTACAGATTCCATCTAATTTCTAGCAAAGTTTTGGCTTTTTTGCACATGCTTGCCCTTAAACTCATATGGGAATATAAGAAAAGAGTCAGAACAGTCTTGATTGAAAGGAAAGCTGGACTCTCTACTATGGCCTGGGAAAGCAGTGGGAGATGGCCCAAGTCCTTGGGACTCTGCACCCGTGTGGGAGACCTGGAAGAAGCTCAGGGCTCCTGGCTTCAGATTGGCGCAGCTCTGGTCATTACAGCCAATTGGGGAGTGAACCAGTGGATGGAAGACCTCTCTCTCTCTCTCCCTGCCTCTCCTTTCTCTGTGTAACTCTGACTTTCAAATAAATAAATAAATAAAACTTTTAAAAAAGAAAGCTGGAAAGCTCACACTTCCTAATTTCAAAACTAACCTGAAAATCACAATAATCATGCCATCTATAGGATAGACTTGTGACTTCAGAAAGAAGCCACTGCATTTATGGTCAACTGATTTTTGACAAAAGTGGTAAGACTATTCAGCAGGGGAAAGAAGAGTATTTTCTTTTTTTTTTTCCTTGTTCTTTTTTTTTTAACTTTGATTTAATGAATATAAATTTCCAGTGTACAGCTTATGGATTACAATGGCTTCCCCCCCACCATAACTTCCCTCCCACCCGCAACCCTCCCCTCTCCCGCTCCCTCTCCCCTTCCATTTGCATCAAGATTCATTTTCAATTCTATTTATATACAGAAGATCAATTTAGTATAAAGATTTCAACAGTTTGCACCCACATAGAAACACAAAGTGAAACATACTGTTTGAGTACTAGTTATAGCATTAAATCACAATGTACAGCACATTAAGGACAGAGATCCCACATGAGGAGCAAGTGCACAGTGGCTACTGTTGTTGACCCAACAAATTGACACTCTAGTTTATGGCGCCAGTAACCATCCTAGGCTGTCGTCATGAGTTTCCAAGGCTATGGAAGCCTTCCAAGTTTGCCGACTCTGATCATATTTAGACAAGGTCATAAAAGACAGAGTGAGGATAGTAACCAATGATCCTAAGAGTGGCATTAACCAGGTTTGAACAATTATACAGCATTAAGTGGGGAAGAGGACCATCAGTACACACATGTTGGGAGTAGAGCCATTGGTGGTAGAGTAGAGGTTATGATTACAAAGGAATGAGGCCCAAGTGCACTAGACAGGGCCTAGAACAAAGGACAGAGTCATTATTAGAGGAGCTAAGAAAGGTGCTGTCTAAGCTACAATTAAGTTTTCTGATTGAGAGGCAAATAGAACCTGACAGAAGGGGCTTGATAATAATCTGTTGGGCTTTAGGCCTTGTAAATTCAGAGGCCCAGACCTATCTCTTCACATGGGGTATATCCTATGGGAGGTGTGAACCTCCCAGGGGAAGGCACTCTGTTGACTTTCATTACTTGGCTGGCCTGGGAGGAGAGCTGGCCAGGTAAAGGCAGGTGGCATCTCTAACAAGAAATTTACAGTTCTGCCTGCAATGTTGCTGACCCTACTTGACCATCCCCTCAGCTGCAGTGGTCACTTTGGAAGTTGGGCTGAGTGAAGGGCTTTTCAGCTTAGAGCCAATAAGATCTGTGGCTCTGACCTGGACATCCTTCGACTCCAGGGCAGGTCCATTTCCAGTGATCCAACTCTTGGCAGAGCTGCCAGGGCTCTTCACAAGCTGACTTCTGCTGAAGCCCAGGCTTACCACATTGAAAGCCACTGCAGTGGACTGGCCTGTTGGGTCTCCTTGAGGGCAGATCACTGTACAGATCAGCCATTAATAGGCCTGCCACCCATTGCTTCTGATGCCTAGCTTTCTTTTCCTCCTGGTTTTTGTTAAAGCAGACCAGAGGATGCAAGTCAAGGGAGTGCCCGTTTTAAAGTGAGAATATAATTTTCCTCATGGGCATTGTCTACCTTAGAAAAACTACTATAGAACATGCCTGTGACTATACACTTGTAGTTCAGGCCACCGAAGATTAGAGATGGGACACGGGCACTCCCTTGACTTGCATCCTCTGGTCTGCTTTAACAAGAAGAGTATTTTCAATAAATGATTCTGAAATAAATAGGTATGTATGTATAAAAGAATAAAGTTGGACCCCTACCTCACAACATACACACGAATGAACTCTAAATGGATCATAGATATAACTACAAGAATGAAAATTACAAAATTCTTAGAATATTTAAGATTCAACCTTCATGATCTTGGGCTAGGCAAATCCTTCTTAGCTATAACACCAAAATCACAATGGTTTGGCTTCAAAGGGCCTCATAAAGAAAGTGAAAGAATCAAACACAGCATGGGAGAAGATTTTTGCAAGGAACTTTTGATAAGGGACTTGTATCTAGAATATAGAAAGAATTCTTACAAATTGATCATAAAAAGACAAATTACTCAGTATTTTTAAATTATTCAATTTAAAAATCAGGAAAGGATTCACGAATGGTGAATGAAAGACACTCAACATTGTTAGTCATGATGGAAATGCAAATCAAAATCACAATGATATACCACTTCACACCCACTTGGATAGCTCTCATAAAAAAAGATAATTACAAATGCTGTCAAGGATGTGGGGGAATTTGAATCTTCATACATTACTGGAAGGAATGTAAAATGTGCAGCCACTATGGGAATGGCTGATTCCTCAAATGCTTTAACGTAGAGTTTCCATAGAACCCAGCAATTCTATTCCTAGATGCATACACATAAGAAATGAAAACATATGTCCACAAAAGTTGGCACACAAATTTTCACAGTATTATCTGTAATAGCCCAAAGTGGAAATAGCCAAAAAGTCACAATAGCTGATGAATGGATTCAGAAAGTGTGAAATATTCGCACAATGAAATATAATTTTGTGATCAACAGAAGTGAAGTACTATCACATGGTACAACGAGGCTAAAACATGAAAACATTATAACATTATGCTAAGTGAAAGAAACGCAATACAAGTAACACATTAGTATGTGATTACTTGTATAAGAAATTTCTAGAATAAGCACATCCATACAGATAGAACCAAACTAGTGGTGTCCAAGAGCTAGGGGTGGGGGTTACAAAAAAATCTCCTTAACCAGATTTTGGTGAGAAGCCTTCCTCCAGGCCTTTTTCTCAACTAGGACTAGGCCTTGACCTTGAGCCTCATCCTTAGGCCTGCAGAGTAATCCAGTTTTAGTGAGAATCCAGCTAAATCAGCTCAATGAGAACCCTTCACCCTCCATATCTGATCACTTTTCTCATCCTCCATGACTCCCAGGTGATAGATGATCACCTTGAGCTGCCTTTAGCAAATACCCTGTTCGTTTAACAAGCATTCCACTTACCCTGATGTCTTCTCTTAGTAATTTTCCATCCACTCACCCTTCTGTCTTTCGGCTGTAAATCCCCACTTTTCCTTGTTATATTAGGAGTTGAGCCAACTTCTATACTGAGGTCTCTTCTCTCCTATTGCAATCGTTCTTCACTAAAATCTGATTTTAGTGCTTTCACTATCATACAGCTCTTGTTTGCTTTAAAAGGGGTGGAGTGGGAATGGGGAGCGACTGATAATGGATATGGGGTTTCTTTTGGGGGCGATGAAAATGTTCTACAATTCATTATGGCGATGGTTGAAAAAACTCTGTATACACACTGAAAACTATTGGACTGTGTGCTGTAAACACACAGTAAACAAGGGAATTGTATAGTGCATGAATTGTATCTCAACAAAGATGTGACGGGGGGAAATAGGCCATGCCTGGATTTGAGCCCAGATCTGGGTGACTCCAAAACTCAAATGCCTCAGAAGTCTACTCTGCTATTCCAGGAGGCATTTGATAAATGAACTACTGGATTTCAAGCTACTCAGCAGACAGAAGCATTTCATGATTGAGTAGGCCACCTTACAAGGGCTTTGCACACCCATGGACTCAAACAGCAATCACCACATCCCAGAGTCGTTGAAAGCTTCTAGAAGCTGGTCTGTATTCCCAGAGGTCCCACAATCAGCTTCTAACCATCAGGGGAAGTCAGGACTTCTGAGTTGACATCTGTAAGCCTCGGGGACTAGTGCTCTCCCTTGGCTTCCCCAGCCTCTCTCAGGACCAGGTGCAGACCAGATTCTATGCTCCCTAGATGCTGGCAGAGTTCCAGGACTAGCTCACCACAGCCCTAGATGTGACTGCAGTCTGAAGGATCTTGGATATCATACCAGCACCACCTCCAGCAAGAGGGAAGCCAGCGCCTCCACTTGTGTCACCACTGCAGCATGGTGGCCTTCTGAGGCTTATTCATTGTGGTTTGTCAGGGCATCACACAAGATGTTTGTATCAGAGATACAAGGCCAAGGGAAAGAAACAAAAAGCTGTGGGGCCCAGCATGGTGTAGTAGGTTAATCTGCAGCCCATATTAGTTGCTGGTTCAACTCCCAGCTGCTCCACTTCTGATCCAGCTCCCTGCTAATGCACCTGGGAAGGCACAGGAAAATGATCCAAGCCCTTGGGCCCCTGACACCCATATATATGGGAGACCTGGATGGAGCTCTGGGCTCTTTGCTTTGGCCTGGCCCATCCCTGGCCATTGTGGCCTTTTGGGGGAGTGAACCAGCAGATGGAAGACCTCTCTGTGTCTGTCTCTCCTCTCCTTGTCCCTCTGCCTCTCAAATAAATGAATAAATAAATCTCTCTTTAAAAAAAAGAAAGACAGCTAGCTATACCTGGGCAACCAGAAGGATGCTACAGATATCCCCAAGTCTGAAGTTCTCACAGGGACAGAGGCCCTACAGAGAACTCTGAACGCTTTCCCTGAAGTCATTCTGCCACACTTGCCACAACATCTCTGCAAAAATGGCCCTTCCCCTCTCCAACAAAAGACTCCCCCCCTTTGTCCTTGGGCCCCTATTTTTAATAATAACAGCTACTATTTCTTGTGTGCTTATCACATGTCACCACTATATTACATTCGTACACCTATGCCCACATTTAATCCTCACAACACTACCAAACATACATGCCCCCAATTTGTAGACAAGAAATCGGAGAGACATGGGGAGGATAAGTACGTTGCTCAGGTTTGCACAGCTTAGGAAGTGGTACAGTGGCCCTGGGAGTTCTCAGCATGCCCTCCAAGCCACTTTTGTAAGTGTCTGCCTTTCTAAATGGTGGCCCCAAATGGGAAGGAGCTTACCCAGCTCCAGTCTGAAGCTTAACAGGACACGAGGCAACCTCAGGGATCCTATCTCTACAAGAAAGACCACTGACCTGCCAACCTCCCCATAGCCATTTTTTTTAGGATTGCTATTTTATGGTTGTCCTTTCTGTATTACATGGATGTACACATCCAGTGTTAAAAGGTACAATGCCTTCTACAACTGAACACTACTTTCTGTAACTGAACAAGCAAAGAAATTACACTGAACATCAGCATCTGGCAGTATCTTCGAGGGAAAAAAGTGATGAACATGGGTTTAAATTGATTAACACTGGGCCAGCACTGTGGCATAGCCAGTAAAGCTGCCACCTGCAGTGCCAGCATCCCATACGGGCACCAGTTTGAGTTCCGGCTGCTTCCAATCCAGCTCTCTGTTATGGCCTGGGAAAGCAGTAGGAGCTGTAGTAGGCCCCTGTACCCACTAAGGAGACTCTGAAGAAACTCCTGGCCCCTGGCTTCGGATAGGCCCAGCTCTGGCCTTTGTGGCCATTTGGGGAGTGCACCAGCAGATGGAGGATCTCTCTCTCTCTCTCTCTCTCTCTCTCTCTCTCTCTCTCTCTGTCTCCACCTGTTTCTATTTCTCTGTGACTCTGCTTTTTAAATGAACAAATAAATCTTTTTAAAAATTGAATAACGGCCGGTGCCACGGCTCACTTGGCTAATCCTCTGCCTGCGGCGCTGGCACCCCGGGTTCTAGTCCCGGTTGGGGTGCCGGATTCTGTCCCAGTTGCCCCTCTTCCAGGCCAGCTCTCTGCTGTGGCCCGGGAGTGCAGTGGAGGATGGCCCAAGTCCTTGGGCCCTGCAACCGCATGGGAGACCAGGAGGAAGCACCTGGCTCCTGGCTTTGGATCGTTGCAGCGCACCGGCCTTAGCGCTCTGGCCTCATGGCCATTTGGGGGGGGGGGGGTGAACCAACGGAAAAGGAAGACCTTTCTCTCTGTCTCTCTCTCTCTCTCATTGTCTAACTCTGCCTGTCAAAAAAATTGATTAACACTATTAAATGACATCTAATATTTGATTCAATATAGCTATATGGTACAATTATACAAAATATACAAACATCAAAGAATACAACCAAAATTAAGATAGCAAACAAAACCTATGCAACTTTTTTACAGGAAAATAGTTTTGAAGGATGCATGTAACTGCCCATTCTTTTAAAGAAAAACTACTGCAGAAGAGCAGCAAGATGGCAGAATAGGAAGGGAGCACACTGATAGTCCGGGAAGAGACAGTTTAATAAAAGTGAAGATACTGCAGGTTCAAGGAAGAGTAGGGGAAGAAACAGCAGAGGAAACTCTTCCGGAACTAGTGATTCACAGTGGACCTGCGTGGAGAGCGTGGGAGCCCAAGTTCGGGACACCAGTGGCACACTCAACACACCAGTGCTGGAACGCAAGGTGAGCCGAACCTCAATAGCCCGAGATACCAGCGGGCAAGCGGAAAGAGGAAACTAGAGGAAATGAGGCTTGAAACTCCATGGAGAAAAGTTCACCAGGCTAACTAGAAGAGAGAGAGGGAAAAAAAAGTGACCGATACAGACACGAGTTTCTCTCTCTCCACTCACCTCTCAAAAGCGAGCAAGACGAAGAGTAGGCGCCATTTTGGACATACATCATAAGCAGGGCGACCTCAGGTCTGCACCGGCCCTGAGCCTAGCAGAAAAACCTGACTCTGGGGGGAGGGGTGAAATAACAGGAGATTAGGATCTAACTTGGCAACCCAGTGGGAGACTGCAGGAGAATTGGAGCCCACACCGAGGGCAGCACAGATTCCCTGTGTGGTCCTTGGGAAAGAGCTTCTGATCTCTGGCTCCTGTGGGTCTATCATTCCTCTGCTAACTACCTCCAATTACGTTCAGCTGTGCGGAATTACTTCCCTTTTGAATCAAAAAAAAAAAAAGAATGACAGAAAGAGAGATTTACCACGCCTAACCTGGGAGTGTCACCTTTGACACACCCTCAACCCTGAGGAACCAAACACAGCTCTCAGTCCACACCCATCTCAAGCCTCTAAGGCTCCACCGAAAGCAGACAGTCCACTTAATATAGAGCCATAGTATAACAAGAAAAAACACCACAGTGAAGAAACCAAATATCTCCAACATGCCAAACAACAAACGCAAAAACCGAGGTAACAAGAAAAAGGAAGACACTATGACGCCCCCAAATGAAAAAGACACCCCAATTCAAGATTATGAAGATGATGAGATAGAAGAAATGCAAGAAGTGGATCTCAAAAAATTGATAAGAACATTAATAAGTTCTCAAAAACAAATTCTTGAACTACAGAAATCCTTAATGGACAAGATAGAAAATCTCTCTCATGAAAATGAAATATTAAGGAGGAATCAAAATGAAATGAAACAACTAGTAGAACAAGAAACTGTGATAGTGATGAGAAATCATAATGAAATGAAGAATCCAATAGATCAAATGACAAACACATTAGAGAGCCTTAAAAACAGAATGAGAAGAAAAAAAAAAGCAGAAGAGAGAATATTGGACTTAGAAGACAGAGAACAGGAAAGGAAACAGGCAAACCAAAGAAAAGAAGAGGAAATTAGAAATCTAAAAAATATTGTCGGGAATCTACAGGATACTATTAAAAAACCTAACATTCGGGTTCTAGGAGTTCCTGAAGGCATGGAGAGGGAGAAAGGATTAGAAGGCATTTTCAGTGAGATACTAGCAGAAAATTTCCCAGGTTTGGAGAAGGACAGAGGCATCTTAGTACAGGAAGCTTATAGAACCCCTAATAAACATGACCAAAAGAGATCCTCACCACGACATGTTGTAATCAAACTCACCACAGTGAAACATAAAGAAAAGATCCTAAAATGTGCAAGACAGAAACGCCAGATTACTCTCAGAGGATCTCCAATTAGACTCACAGCAGACTTCTCATCAGAAACCCTACAAGCTAGAAGGGAATGGCGAGACATAGCCCAGGTACTAAGAGAGAAAAACTGCCAGCCCAGAATATTATATCCTGCAAAGCTCTCATTTGCGAATGAAGGTGAAATTAAGACTTTTCATAGCAAACAGAAATTGAAAGAATTTGTTGCCACTCGTCCTGCCCTGCAAAAGATGCTTAAAGATGTGTTACACACAGAAACACAGAAACACAGTCATCAATATGAAAAAAGGTAAAAGAAGGAAACCTCACAGCAAAAGATCACAGGAAGCTCAATTTGTCTTTGACATAGAATTAAAATCTGATTCTCTGTTAAAGCAATGTGTTAAAGTAATCTACTATGTTCTCTTGATGTCTGTTAAATTCTAATTGTTCAAAAACAGCTGAATTTTTATTAAGAGCTATGGGTTATTTAAATATGTGCTTATTTTCAAAGATTTGAATAATCACCTTGTAACAATGATCAAATTTGGTCTATGTTATGTCATGATTTTAAGGAATCTTATTTCAACCAGATATTTTGGATTTTGAGCCTTCTTGGCATTCTTGACAGGCATTCAAATAATCAAAGTTTCAAACAATCTGGACTCTAAAATTTCTAGTAAATCTTGGACTTTGGTTTTTCCAGTTTGGGCTCAACTGAAAAAAATCGAAGGACCTATGTCTCTGATCTTATAGAGACACCAACTAATCAGGCTATTTAGAGTATATTAGAAGTACTGTCAAGATGTGACGTGGTACTAAATTTTAAGTTTCTATAATGGAAAATGCTATTAATACAAATGTTTGAGAATTAAAAAGTCTAATGATATTGTGTTACTAGACATGATAGTTATCTTAATGAGAAAGCCCCAGAGGCCTAAAGGGTTAAATACTTGTCAAATCCTACAGGTGCTTTCAAAAATACTGTGAAGTAAGCAAGTGCCTCTTGTTGGTTGATGAGTTTATAATTTTAAACATGGCAACTTAAAGTCTTTTGTCATCCACAGTCATATATGATTTGCTTCTCATAAAACTAAAGCGTTGTTGGTTCTGTGTTTAGCTGTCCTCCTATATGTTTTATGGACTTTTTCCAGCCACTTCTATTGTATTCAGTACTTTGGGACGGCTCTGTAAACAGATGAAGCCAATAATGTATTAACAGTACCAACTGAGAGAAAGTATGGTTAACTGAGGTTTCTAAAAACAAAAAGCAATTCAAATCAATTGGCAATCTACAAAAAGAGTTAAAGATTTTTAAAAGCTATATTAAAATTGCTATATTGGTCTATTATGTTATGTTATATGTGTGTACATATTGTATGTCCACATGGGAAAATTTTATTAAGAATTTTATTTTAATTGGCTTATAGATAAGATTGTCCATAAATTTAAGCTGCTAAAATTAATCAAAGATGCATTTTAATTTGTGTGACCTGAATCTCTGCATCATATGTTTTATACTTGTTGGTAGAAAGAAACTAAAAACATTTTAGATGGTTGTGCTTAAGTTTACTGGTTAAACAAACTACACCATGTTAGATATTTAAGAGGTGTTTTCAAATACCTGATGCTTAAAATGTATAGAAGGCATTGGACCTTCTGGTAAATGTTTTCTTAAGTTGTTATCTAATGGTTGAAACTATTTCCTAAGTATTCATGTAATATTGCTATTGTCAGCAAGCGATCTAGGACTTGCTCCCTCATTTCTCTATTCTAAGCCCAACTTGTTCTTTCATTTCTCTATTCTCTTCAAGGTAGGAAACTAATTCTATTATAAAGAACGCACAATTTAATCTTTAGACCTTATAAAAGAGATGGCTAACATTTTTCTGTAATAGCATAGCCAAAATAAGAGCTTAAAAAATAATCTCATAGCTAGATTTACTTCACCATCAGCGAAGTAAACAGTAAGTAGAAAAAACCTCCCTTTCAGACCAAAGGGAAAGAAAGTTTTAAAGTGAGAATATAATTTTCCTCATGGGCATTGTCTACCTTAGAAAAACTACTACAGAACATGCCTGTGACTATAGACTTGTAGTTGAGGCCACCGAAGATTAGAGATGGGACTTGGGCACTCCCTTGACTTGCATCCTCTGGTCTGCTTTAACAAAAACCAGGAGGAAAAGAAAGCTAGGCATCAGAAGCAATGGGTGGCAGGCCTATTAATGGCTGATCTGTACAGTGATCTGCCCTCAAGGAGACCCAACAGGCCAGTCCACTGCAGTGGCTTTCAATGTGGTAAGCCTGGGCTTCAGCAGAAGTCAGCTTGTGAAGAGCCCTGGCAGCTCTGCCAAGAGTTGGAACACTGGAAATGGACCTGCCCTGGAGTCGAAGGATGCCCAGGTCAGAGCCACAGATCTTATTGGCTCTAAGCTGAAAAGCCCTTCACTCAGCCCAACTTCCAAAGTGACCACTGCAGCTGAGGGGATGGTCAAGTAGGGTCAGCAACATTGCAGGCAGAACTGTAAATTTCTTGTTAGAGATGCCACCTGCCTTTACCTGGCCAGCTCTCCTCCCAGGCCAGCCAAGTAATGAAAGTCAACAGAGTGCCTTCCCCTAGGAGGTTCACACCTCCCTTAGGATATACCCCATGTGAAGAGATAGATAGGTCTGGGCCTCTGAATTTACAAGGCCTAAAGCCCAACAGATTATTATCAAGCCCCTTCTGTCAGGTTCTATTTGCCTCTCAATCAGAAAACTTAATTGTAGCTTAGCACCTTTCTTAGCTCCTCTAATAATGACTCTGTCCTTTGTTCTAGACCCTGTCTAGTGCACTTGGGCCTCATTCCTTCGTAATCATAACCTCTACTCTACCATCAATGGCTCTACTCCCAACATGTGTGTACTGATGGTCCTCTTCCCCACTTAATGCTGTATAATTTTTCAGACCTGGTAAATGCCACTCTTAGGATCATTGGTTACTATCCTCACCCTGTCTTTTATGACCTTGTCTAAATATGATCAGAGTCGGGGAACTTGGAAGGCTTCCATAGCCTTGGCAACTCATGACGAGAGGCTAGGGTGGTTACTGGCGCCATAAACTAGAGTGTCAATTTGTTGGGTCAACAACAGGAGTCACTGTGCACTTGCTCCTCATGTGGCATCTCTGTCCTTAATGTGCTGTACATTTTGATTTAATGCTATAACTAGTACTCAAACAGTATGTTTCACTTTGTGTTTCTATGTGGGTGCAAACTGTTACTTAATGTATACTAAATACTTAATGTATACTAAATTGATCTTCTGTATATAAATAGAATTGAAAATGAATCTTGATGTGAATGGAAGCGGAGAGGGAACAGGAGAGAGGAGGGTTGTGGGTGGGAGGGAAGTTATGGGAGGGGGAAGCCATTGTAATCCATAAGCTGTACATTGGAAATTTATATTCATTAAATAAAACTTTAAAAAAAAAAACTACTGCAAGTAAAGTTATCGATCTCCAGAAAAATCACACATAGCATTACTAAGCATATCCCCCCAAAGTGTGCAATATGCATACTTGGAAAATACAAAATTTTAAAAATTATAAACAACAGGTGAGCTTCATATTTATAAAAATGTGGAAAAAATTCCACTTTTAGCACTGTTGCATAAAGAATTGTCTTTTGATGAAAAGTTCATGAGTTGTCCTCTTGTTGGGACCACACTTAACAAAAACCCTATTTTTTGAAACGAGATTACACAGCTAGAGGGAGCATCTTAGCCATATATCACTGTTTTAAAGCTTTTCTGTATTTTTTACTACTTTATTCAAATATGTCCCTTAGGTGTGTAGGATTCAGTATACACTCCTGGAAGATACTTTCCGAGGCCGATGGGGGCTTCTCTCTTCTTCTCACTTCGTTGCTTTCGGCCTTGGCACGTGCTAGGATGTGAGATTTCAGGTTAGTTGAGTGAGCAAACTGCCTATTACAACCATTGAAGCAGAACGCATAGGGCCTGTCGCCAGTGTGGACGCGCAAACTGAAGTCCAATGAAAAGCGTTTCCCACAGCCTGCGCATGCGCGCTGCCAGGGCTTCACTCCAGTATGAACCAGTTCGTGTCGTTTTAGCTTTGAGGCTCTCCCCGAAAGCTTTGCCACATTCTGCAGAGAGTTATCCCTGAACATCTTTGTGCAGCCTTTATGAGGGCAAGCTATTGTTCTCAAAGCATCATCTTCTTTAACTTGTCTTGACTTCATTCTAGCAAATCCTGCCACTTGTTTAGGATCCAAAGGATTCCTCCGGGAGGAAGTTTCTTTCCTGTCATGTACTCTGAATAATCAGGAGACAGGTTCTCTCCAATGATCTGTTCTTCAACCACTGTCTCATGGTTTCTATCTTTTTTTTTTCATCTGAGAACCACATGGTGACCAAGAAGTCACCCTCCAGTTTCTTGATCTGCACCTGCATCTGCTTGCATTTCTTGTTGCCTGGGTCTGCACCGCCGCTGCCTCCTCGCTTGCCGGCTGTTGCCACGGAGACCAGTATCTATTTGATGTAATCATCGTCACCACTTGCCAGCACAGGCACCAGGATGAGGATCTGGTTCTCCGTGAAGCCATCCCTGGCATGCAGCTGGCCTGAGTGATCAATGCCCACCACCTCCTTGTGCGTCTGTACTAGGAGCAGCTCCTGGAGGTAGTGCACCTGGGTCAGGGCGTGAGTGGCAAGCGGCTGCAGCATGATCAAGGATGTGTGCTAGTGCTGGTGGTGGTGGTGATGGTGGTAGCGATGGTGGTGGTGGTGGCAGCGTTGGCCGGCATGCGCCACGGCCATACTCTTTGTTGTCATCGTCCTCCTCCTCGCCCACTACCATACTCTTGATGGTCTCCACCAAGATGGTCCCCTCCGTGATGTCGTGCAGCTCCACAACTCGGCCAGAATCTTGAAGTCATCCGTGGGGATGTAGAGAGTGTCGCCTGAGGCCATGGATCAGGGTTCCTCACTGCTGGCAGGCTGGCCCCCATATAACCTCTGGACTTGGAGCAGTCCATTCCATAGCATGGATCTTCTTTTTTTAAGATTTATTTATTTATTTATTTGAAAGTCAGAGTTACACAAAGAGAGGAGAGGCAGAGAGAGAGAGAGAGAGAGAGAGAGAGAGAGAGAGAGGTCTTCCATCCGATGGTTCACTCCCCAGTTGGCTGCAACGGCCGGAGCTGCATAGATACTCTTATTTATAAAAGATTTATTTATTTATTTGAAAGTCAGAGTTACACAGAGAGAGAAGGAGAGGCAGAGAGAGAGAGAGAGAGAGAGAGAGAGAGAGAGAGAGGGAGGTCTTCCATCTGATGGTTCACTCCCCAGTCGGCCATAATGGCCAGAGCTGAGCTGATCCAAAGTCAGGAGCCAGGAGCTTCTTCCAGGTCTCCCATGTGGGTGCTGGGGCCCAAGGACTTGGGCCATCTTCTACTGCTTTCCCAGGCCACAGCAAAGAGCTGGATCAGAAGTGGAGCAGCCGGGGCTCAAACCGGCACCCATATGGGATGCTGGCGCTTCAGGCCCCAGCGCTGGCCCCAGCATAGATCTTCTGACCCACCCATTGGCCCATGCCACAAGCCCAGAGCCTCATCCAGCCAAAGGCATGCCAACCCACTGATTTTCACTTTCCTCATAGCCCATCAAAGGGCACTCTGATTACTTCATTGAGTGAGGTACTACCGAACACAGGTGGCAAGCCGCCAGGGCAATGTGTCCCAACGGTTTTAGCCCATGGCAAACCAATCCGGCCAGGCAACCCTACAGAAACCCTGCTTTTTCATCCCCCTCCCTCTCTGTGCTCACAGGGGAGAACTGCAGGCCCACTAGAACTCATTTTAGGCTCTGCCTTACTCTGTTATATCCACAAGAAACAGCCAATTTCCTTATTTTCATTAAATGAACCTGAATCTGGTTTCTATTCTCACCGCCCTGCCGTGGACTCTTGGGACGTGCTGTCTCAGTTATTAGCAAGTCTTCTCTCCCATGGCAGGATTAGGCAAATCCTGGGGTCGGTCATACATGAGGCAAACATTTTGTTGGAGCCCCTCCTCTCCCCAGTCATTGGCCCATCCAGGTTGTTGAGCACCAGCCTCTGTTCCAATTGGCCATTGTCTCATTCTGCCTGGTTGACCCTCGGGTCATTCAATATTTGAACCACCACCCCTGGGCTCTAGGAGCAGGCGGAATTCCAACTTCCTTACTTCAGTCCCAAGGTCCTCCTGAGCCTGCTTCCTGCCAGTCTTCCCAGCCTCCTCATCAACCACACCCTGCCTTGCTCTTTGCATCCCAGCAGCACCGAACTGCACAGTCGCCTGCCTGCAGCATGAGGCTGTCATCCTCCAGGCCTTTATTCCAACTGTTTCCTCAACCTGGATTGCCGCCCAGACCCATGTATCCCCTCCTCCCAGAAGTCCTCTCCAACTGTGTCGGTCTGCATGGAGTGACCCTTTGTTGTTTTCCCACACTTCTCTTGGCTCCCTCCTTCCATAGCACTGATTGCAATGCATTGTGCTTGTTTATTTCCACTATATACCTCTCTCATAGGCCTGGGAGCAACCAGAGAGTAGGGACTACATCTGATTGATCTCTGTACCTTGTTTAGAGCCTGGCACAGGCAGATTTTGATAACTAGATTTGTGAGCAATTGAATGGAAAGAATGACGGAATAGGGCAGAGTTGAAGTCTGGAGAAGTTGAGGAGGAATCCATGGTAATATCCTGTAAGTGGAGTTGTCTAAATCGGCTGCAGGAGTGTTTTTCTCCCCTGCACCCTTCCTGGGCCCCCTCAATGTATCAGGCTGCAATAAAAGAAAGTTTTTGTGATGCAACCCAAGAGGAGGTAGAGCAATAGGAGATTCTTTTAGCAGCATTGTGCACCAGGGACATGCTAACAGGCAGTCACTGTTGTTAGTGTGAAAAGCCCCATTGTCTTGTAAGGGCTTGACCCTAAAGCTGGACCAGTGCAGGTGCTTCTCTTCATCTCCCTTTCACCTGCCAGGGTTAAAGCCCTCTCTAGCTCCATCCAGAGGCCAGCAAACAGGACTAAGTAGAATAACTGGCAGCCCATGCCTAATGCCAGGGAGGAAAGAAAATAGACTCCAGGGGGCAGAGAACTTAGGATGCCAAGGAGCTTGAGTGAGCAAAAGAGAAGAGAGGGAGTCTCAGAGGAGTGGCTTCTGGGAGACATCAAGAGAGGACAACTCGCCGGCGCCGCGGCTCACTAGGCTAATCCTCCGCCTTGCGGCACTGGCACACCGGGTTCTAGTCCCGGTCGGGGCGCCGGATTCTGTCCCGGTTGCCCCTCTTCCAGGCCAGCTCTCTGCTGTGGCCAGGGAGTGCAGTGGAGGATGGCCCAAGTACTTGGGCCCTGCACCCGCATGGGAGACCAGGAGAAGCACCTGGCTCCTGCCATCGGCTCAGCGCGGTGCGCCGGCCGCAGCGCGCCAGCCGTGGTGGCCATTGGAGGGTGAACCAACGGCAAAAGGAAGACCTTTCTCTCTGTCTCTCTCTCTCACTGTCCACTCTGCCTGTCCAAAAAAAAAAAAAAAAAAAAGAGAGAGAGGACAACTGGGGCTGGCGCTGTGGCGTGGCAGGTAAAGCCACTGCCTGCAGCATCGACATCCCATATGGGTGCTGATTCGAGTCCTGGCTGCTGCACTTCTGATCCAGCTTCCTGCTAATATGCGTGAGAAAAAAGATGGTCCAAGTCTTTGAGCACCTGCACCCATATGGGAGGCCCGGAAGAAGCTCCTGGCTCCTGGCTCCTGGCTTTGGATCAGCTCATCTCCGGCCGTTGTGGCCATCTGAGGAGTGAATCAGCAGATGGAAGACCTCTCTCTCTCTGCCTCTCTGTAATTCTGCCTTTCAAATAAATAAATAATCTTTTAAAAATATATGTATATATATAGAGAGAAGCCAACTCTGTGGGTGGCCAAAGACCTGTTCTTTATTGTAGCTTCTGTGCATGTGTGATTAGGCACTACTGGGGCTTTTAAGACTTTCCTTTCCCCAGTAAAGACTATACTAGCCCACTCCTCTGCCACTGAAAGGCATTCTAAGAGGGTTTGGCAGGGGAAGGGGTCAGGGGGTCAAAGGGTGGCATCCATCCAGGATTGTTCAAGTGCGATGCAGAGTCCAAGTGCACCCAAAACAAACCATCCTGCAGAACTGAGTGCTCTTGGGCTCCTGTGACCCCTAAATTGTTAGGAGAATGAGCCTGGGGCTGGAGACAAAGTAGATGCTGCACAGGCCATTACTGGTGCTGTAGGATCTCTCCCAGGAGGAGAGGGATATGACGGGACAGCAATATGTTCATCATGGAAGTCCCTGGAGGGCGGTCATGTCTGGGAGCCAAGACTCTATTTGCACTGAAACCTCTCTAGGCTGGTTGAAGCCTAAGATTTCCCACAGGAAATCAGACACAGGTACAGAAATTTTTAGAGGCAATCGGTTTGTTTATGGAGAGACGAGGCCATCTCTGTTCCCCGAGGGAAATGGTAGAATTGACTGGAAGAACTACGTAGATATTGGAGCCTGAAGAAGCTGATAGAATAAGGGACACAACCCATGTTGACTGCTCCCAGGTACCCAAACACCTAGGGTTTTCTGTGCTGGTCGGGGATCCGGATGCTGTAGGGGAGAGATGGCAGCAAGCCACCTCCAGAGAAAAAGAGTTTGAGGAGTGATTCAGACATGCTGCAGAGTGTGCAGCAAACAACAGCCTTGCAGATCACAAGAGGGAAGCATGCTAGGGAGCTTGCAGGGTTCTGCGAGAAGGCCATGCTCGGGTGAAGGCACAGCAGCCTTGTGCCGCGGCTGCTGGTTGATTGTAGTTGCCGTGGCTGGTCGTTGTACTTTACCTGCGGTTTTGATTGCCACAGGCAACTGTGCTCTGAAAAACAGTCAATGGGAAGCTGCAAAGGTAAACAATTCAGAAGTTGGCCATCGTGGGCCTTTTGGAGCAGTGTGCTGGACTCCTGCGACATCCAGCCCCAGATGTGAAGCATCCCTCTGTCCAAGCAGACACTGCCTGTCTGTTGGGTGCGTCAGTAGCCATCTTGGCTGTGTGCTTAACTGGCCCAGGACTGCAGTGCCTGTGTCCAAGTCACCCTTATTTGACTTACTAACTGCCTCAAAGCACAAGAGCGGCAATGCTGCTTATTCTTTTTTCTTTTTCTTTCTTTTTTTTTTGACAGGCAGAGTTAGACAGTGAGAGAGAGAGAGAGAGAGAGAGAGAGACAGAAAGGTCTTCCTTCCATTGGTTCACTCCCCAAATGGCCGCTACAGCCGGTGCGCTGCAACAATCCAAAGCCAGGAGCCAGGTGCTTCCTCCTGGTCTCCCATGCAGATGCAGGGGTCCAAGCACTTGGACCATCCTCCACTGCCTTCCTGGGCCACAGCAGAGAGCTGCACTGGAAGAGGAGCAACCGGGACTAGAACTGGCGCCCCAACCAGGACTAGAACCCGGTGTGCCGGTGCTACAGGCGGAGGATTAACCTAGTGAGCCACGGCACCAACCATGCTGCTTATTCTTGTAAGTTGACTTTATTACTAGTTGTTGCTGATTTTTTTTTACTGTATCTAATGTATACATTTTTTTAAAAAACATTTCATAACTTCATCTCAGTCTAGAATTTTATTTTTACAACTTATTTTATTTACTTGAAAGGCAAAGTTACACAGAGGCAGAGAGAGAGAGAGAGAGAGAGAGATCTTCCATCCACTGGTTCACTCCCCAAATGGCCTCAGCAGCCCGGTTCTGTGCCGATCCGAAGCCAGGAGCCAAGAGCCTCTTCTGGGTCTCCCACACAGGTGCAGGAGCCCAAGCACTTGGGCCATCCTCCACTACTTTTCCAGGCCATAGCAGAGAACTGGATTGGAAGAGGAGTAGTCAGGACTTGAACCGGCACCCATATGGGATGCCAGCACTGCAGGCGGAGGCTTAGCCCACTACACCACAGCGCTGGCCCCTAATTTATACATTAAAATTTATCATGGGTGTATATGCTTATCACAGAAAACTATATATATATATATGTATATATATATGTGTGTGTATATATATATATATATATATATATGATTCAACATGATCTGTGGTTGTAGGCATCCACTGGGGGTCTTGTAACATAGCCCCCACAGATAAAGGGAGTAACTACATGTAATTTGGAGGGGAAAAGAGTGTTGAGGAAGCATATGTCAAGTTCTTGGCTGCCTGGCAGAGGGAGATGCAAAGTTCCGTATGTTGGATGAGATTAAACATCTATTTTCACAGGGCAGTGGACAGGGAAGCCTGGTGGTTCTGCCAAGGGTCAGCCGTGGGTCTCTTGGGGACAGGCTACAGGAGAAACACTGGGCTGCCCCCTTGGCTTAAGGTATTTGTCAGGGTGGGCTAATCGTGCAATACCAACTTCCAAATCTCAGAGGTTTAACCTAATGCAAGTGTGATGCTGGCTCACATCAGTCTAATGCGGTCTGCTCTGCTCCCCGTTACCACTGAGGTGCTCTGCTGCCCATGACCATTGATAGATCCAGCCTCATTCATCTCATAATGCTGCCATCTTGAACACAGGCTTGCAAGAGAGGGGGAAGAGCACAGGGAAGGCACACCAAGCACTTAACCATCTCAGCCTGCCTTTTCTATTCATTTATTCCAGTCATGCGGCCTAGCACTGATGCAAGGACACTGGGAAATGCAGCCTGGTTGGGTAGTTACTTCCTAGTAAAAACCCTCTACTGTGGAAGGGGAGCACAGATCATTGGTGGACAGTTGGATTTCTTGGCTACAACTCACTGGAAGGAGCTCTGTGATATAATTACGCAGAGCTATGAGAAGGAAGTTGAGACTGATTTGCAGTGATTAGAGGTAGACTGGGACATTTGGAGCCTACGTTTTAGACTCAAACTTAAGTTTTGGTTGTTGATGCAGAAGTACCTGCAGGGAGGCATATGCAAAGGCTGGCAGCTACACTAAAGGTAGTGGGGACTAAGGACCCTGAAGCCTTACCTTAGATAGGGAGGAAGCCACCAGCCAAGAGAAGCACTCCCAGGCTGGAGTCAGCTGAGTACTGGGCACTGCACAGGACCCGTTCTTGGGCAGCTTCTCCAACACTCTCCCTCTCAAACAGTTTCCCAGCAAACAGGCAAACACAGCTTCAGATTAAGCTAAAAGTACAGACAGAGCTGTGAGCAACATTTTTTTAAAGATTTCATTTATTTATTTGAGAGGCAGAGTTACAGCGAGGGGGAGAGACAGAGAGAAAGGTCTTCCATCTGCTAGTTCACTCCCCAAATGGCTGCAACAGCTGGAACTGGGGCAATCCGAAGCCAGGAGCCCAGAGCTTCTTCTGGGTCTCCCACGTGGGTGTAGGGTCCCAAGCATTCGAGCCATCTTCTGCTGTTTTCCCAGGCACATCAGCAGGGACCTGGATTGGAAGTGTAGGAGCCGGGACTCTAACCGGAGCCCATTTGGGAGGCCGGCACTGCAGCTAGAAGCTTAACCTACTATGCCACAGCGCCAACCCCTGAGCAGGGATTCTTAGCTGTAGTCTTCCACTTCTGGGATTCATGGAGGGCTTCTCTATGCCTCACTGAGATACAGGGGTTGACCACAGCCGTATGGTGAGTAACAGCGGGATAGGCTGGAGGACTCTGTCAATCCCTAAATCACATCCAGCCCACAACCACTGAATGAGTGCTGGGCGGCATTGGACAGGAGAGGGCAGGGGGGACGGACCAGTATCTGAGTACCCTGTTTGGGGACACCCCGAGATAAATGCGAAGCAGTGCCGAAGCTGAAAGGAGACAGACAGCTCTCCTTCAAGCTCCCTGACAACTAGAGACACGTTCAATGCAGCCAATCAGATGCTCCCGCCCCGTGGCAGGAGATTATCTGTAATGACAACAGCAAAGCCACGAGTCGGCTGGCACAGGGGCAAGTGTCCAGAGATGGCAGTGTTAGTGACAGCACATAGCACTCTGCTGCTACTGAGGCATCTTGGCTGGAGCTCGTCTCCCTTGTCCGATGATTAGATACCAAAACCTCGGGATGATTCCGTGCGCTCTCTCCTCCCAATAGGCGGAAGCAGGCTTGCACTGTGTGTGGTATTTGCAGCCATTTACCCTGACGCATGCCCAAAACAAGTATGATCCTGTTCTGTGCCCCATGGAGCTTGCAGTTGAGCTTCTGCTTTGAATAGCTTGTAAAACCAACTATGTGGCGAAGACTAAAACCATGGAAAGACTAAACCCATGGAAAGAGTTGGAACAGTTCAAAGTGATATAGACAAACGGCAAAGAATTGAATAGCATATTCTGCAATGCCACCATCCACAGCAGCTGAGAAGACGGGACAGTCAGAAGACAGGTCTGGTCAAGGAAAGCTGATCTTCCTTTTTTTTAAGATTTATTATTTATTTGAAAGTCAGAGTTACACAGAGAGAGAGGAGAGGCAGAGAGAGAGAGAGAGAGAGAGAGAGAGAGAGAGGTCTTCCATCCACTGGTTCACTCCCCAGTTGGCCGCAACCGCCAGAGCTGTGCCAATCTGAAGCCAGGAGCCAGAAGCCTCTTCCAGGTCTCCCATGTGGTTGCAGGGGCCCAAGGACTTGGGCCATCTTCTACTGCTTTCCCAGGCCATAGCAGAGAGCTGGATCGGAAGAAGAGCCGGGACTAGAACCGGTGCCCATATGGATGCTGGCGCTTCAGGCCAGGGCGATAACCCATTGCGCTGTGAGGTGACGAGGTGGGATCTCAGCTGAGCCTCAGGGACTGGGGAAGTTCGGGGGAGGCAGAAGAGACACACTGGCAAGCAGCTTGCTCCCCCAGCAGCAGCCACGCCATCGGGGTCAGGAAGCGGTGACTCCCAGAACCACGGCTTATGGCTCGCCAGTTTCTCACTGCACCTGCACACACAGTGTGCCTTGGTGAGGAGTGAGAGCACTGTGAGGAAAGTGGGGCAGAGCTTTTCATTAGTCCCTGTTTGCTGGGTCTTGGAGCTCAAGATCCAGCCCATGTAAAGTGACTTGCCAAAGATCAGAGAATCACAGAAGCATGGTGAGGGAAGACAGCTTCTCCTGCTCGCCAGAGCTCTTTTGACAACACCCATGTGGATGGGGCTGAAGCCAAGGCCTGGTAGCACACTTTTGATCCGGTGTAGGGGCTCAGAAGGTTCAGAAAGTTCTTCCTTGGGTGGAGCTGAGCTGTGCACCCTATGAATCTGTCAGCAACCTCAGAACTGATCCACAACGGTGCCAGGACTGGAACTCACGTCCTTAACCCCCAGGCCAGACCCATGGCATTGTCCCTGAGGCCTTGTCTTCTGCCTTACTGCCCTGCGGGGTGGGGGGATGGGCAGGCAGATCAATGGGAAAGAGCAGAAGTTGGCGGAGGTGGGGGTGCAAGGCAGCCAACAAGGCAGCCTGGCCTCTGGTTCGCTCCCTGGCCCTGAAAACAATTTGCTCGTCTGGCGTGCTAATTTGCTTTACATCTTCCCTTATTAATCACATTGTTTTGCACAGGCCTGTGAGCTTCAAATGTGTTTGTTATGACTGCAATTATGTGTGACTGACCACGGACCCAGCAGTCTGGAAGCAGGATTGCCCTCTCCACCCCACCCCCCATCCCCACCCCCACCCCCTGCCCCCAACCCCCGCCCCCAGCACGCCCACATTCCAGGGACCTCTGCTACAGCCCCAGCCTGCTCTGCCTGGAAAGACTGTGGAGAGGAGCCGGCTGCCCGGAAGCTCACTCAGTGCCTTCACCCATGAAGCCTGGGCCCTCCACTGTGTGGGCCAACGGATTATTTCAGGGGGGGTTCAGAAGCCTGGATGGAAGGCGTGCCACCTTGCCTTCAGTGCGCATACCCGCCCCTCCCAGGGGGGCAGCGACAGAGGCGGAGGGGATGAAATGACCAACCCCTGAAGCACAGGAGAAAGCAGCCCCCAAACACACTTCCACTTGTCAGCAATGCCATGAGGCTTTGCCTGAGAAAGAAGAGCGCCTTCCAGTTGCAAGCTGCTTAATAAGAACCAGCTAGGAACGCAGAGAGAGGCTACTGAAGGCCCCGCGCCTCCGAACAAAGCCAGACGGGGTCTATTATTTTTAAATGTCAACTGGATGGAGGCTCTGACAGGGAGAAGGATGAGGCGCCTCTTTTCCTGAAAGCCCAGATGAGGCTGCCCATGCTTGCAGGGAGGTTTCCCCGATGTGCGCAATCTTCTCGGCTCCTTGCAGCTTTTCTGCAAGGTGCGTCCTGTGGTGCCAGGAGCTGGGTCAGGTCCCCGCCTGGGTGCCCTCCCGGAGGCAGGCCAGAAGGACATCTGGTCTCCATTAGCTCCTCTGCCTCCCTCCTCCAGTCCCCCCCCCCCCCCCCCGTTCTCATTGGTGACAGGCTGCAGGAGGTGTCTTGACAAAAGCCTTGCTGGGGGACCCCCGGTATGCCTCGCCCCTCTGCTTGGTCTGTTGGTGTTGTTGGACCCTTGGGGGGGGGGGGTCGCTCCGAAGCGGGTCAGCCTGTCAGCTCATCTCTCTGTCAGTCAGCTTGTCCATCTGTCGCTCAGCCAATTATTTTCGGAGAGGATGGGGGGACACACAGATCACAGGAAGGATATATCTCACAGCACACAAACAGCAGGGAAGCAAAGGCCCCAGTGGCCCAGGGAGGCATAAGTGCTGAGAATTTGGGCAGCAGTGAGGTGGGCGGGGCTAATTTGCAAAGTCTTCCAGGAGGAAAGGCATTTCAAGATTGGACTAGGGCTTTTTTTTCCCCAACAAACTGGGGATGTGAGGATTTTGTCAAGTGATATGGAGAGTTCTACTCTCAGTTCTGTCTCTGATTAGTTTGAGAAACTTGGACAAATTTGCTCTGGGCCCTGAATGCCCAGCTGTATCTCTCAGGGACAAATAGGGACACAGTGGGCCAGATGAGCCCTGCATGCCCTACTCGCTCCTGTGCACCCAGGTTCTTCCTCTGATTCCCGTGGGGGAGAAAGAAATGTTTTCTAATCCACCTGGGGCTTCCGGCCTGAGTCAGTTCTCTGAACACAAGCTCTCCAAATGGAGGAAGCCATTGCTAATAGAATTCCAGAGAGCCGGGGCCAGCCGCTTTCAATCAATCTCCTTGCTGATGGGCCTGGGAAAGCAGTAGAAGATAGCCCAAGTCCTTGGGCACCTGCACCCACGTGGGGGACCCGAAGAAGCTCCTGGCTCCTGGCTTCAGATCGGCCCAGCTCTAGCTGTTGTAGCAATTTGGGGAGTGAACCAGTGGATGGAAGATTCTCTCTCTCTCTCTCTCTCTCTCTCTCTCTCTCTCTGTGTGTGTGTGTGTGTGTGTAAAACTGCTTCTCAAATAAATAAATAAAACTTCTTTAAACAAAAAGAAAGAAAGAAACATGGGGAGACACATAGACAAATAGATGCAGAGGCAAGGACCCCTGGCCAGGGCACCCCTCAGCTAAAGAACACACTCCAGGAGCTGACCCATCCTGCAGTGGGTTCATGGAAGCAGTGGTCCCTGGGTTTGAGTGCTGTGGAACAGACAGGCCATGTATGGTACTGCTAGAGGGGCAAGAGAGACTGCTTGGAGGCAGTGGATTTTCTAGAGGGTTGGAAGGGGGTAGGAACGAGGCTTGGCAGGGAGAAAGAGAGAAATGGTGGCAGGGCTCAGAATCTCACCCCTCCTGTGCAAGCTGTGTCTTCTTTTCTCCTTCCCTGTATGTCCTCTCTGAGCTGTTGGCTGGGGCCAATGCCAGTCCAGAGTCTACTTCAACAGCAGCTGGTCATAGAAATGTTCATCTGAAAGGGCCTTTAGAAGCCAGCCAGCCCACCAAGGTTGCTGAGGCTGAGAGAAGGAAAGACACTTACTTGTCCAGAGAATACAGTGTAAAAAAAAAAAAAACAGGAGTATGCAAAAAGCAAGTCTTAAGGACTCAGTTGCCTGGAAAGGTTTCACAGGGTGCTGCAAGTTGTCGGCCTCCATCTTGCAGAATGAGTAGGAGAGCCACAGGTGCACCAGGCAAAGGGATTCCGGGCAGAAAGAACCACAGTGCACATAGGACTCCCAGCTAGCCAAAGCCAATTTGGAGGAAATGGTAAAGGCAATCTCCAAGAGCTAAAGGAAAAGGGCTAGGTTGGAGGCTCAGATAGTGGATCCGAGGTAGATTCCGGAAGGCCTTGAAGGCCAGCCTGGGGAACTTGAGCTGTTCTTTGTATGTATCAGGGAGTTCCTGGTTTTTACACAGGGAGATGATCAGATGCTTATTTAGAGGCATACAGATCATATTAGGTACCATTAACGGAAGCCTTCTCATCTACAGGCTCAGAGCTCAGCTGGCCTGGGTTCAAACCCTGGCTCTGCCACTTACTCGCTGTGTGGTCTAGGCGTGTTACACAACTTTTTCATGGCCCAGTTTCATCAGGTGTTTGGCACAGCAGAAGTCCCCACTTGGGACACCTGCTCCCCTCGTCAGACTGCCAGTTTGAGTCCCGGCTATGCTGCCTGTGATCCAGCTTCCAGCTAATGTGCACCCTGGGAGGCAGCAGGTGGCGGTTCAAGAGCTTGGGTCCCTGCCATCCATGTGGGAGACCTGGATGGAGTTCTTGGCTCCTGGCTTCCACCTGGCCCAGCCCTGACTGTTGTGGGTATGTGGGGGAGTGAACCAACAGATGGAAGATCTCTCTTGCTATCTTTCAAATAACAGATGAAAAATAAGTTAACTAGTTAGAAAAAAAACAGACCATCTTGCTCTCATAGGTTTTTCTTTGATGGTAAGACATGTGAATTGCTTAAAACAGAGCCAGGCCCATCTCAGAAATAATTCCGGTGCTATCTTCATTTCATACGGGAGGATTGGAAGGCTCAGAGAGGTAAAGGCAGTTGCACGGGACCACACAGCCAGTCTGTGATGAAACTAAGTTGCGAAGCCAGAGCCTGGGTTGATTTGTGCCTTAGGCGTCTCCAAGGGCCCTGTGAGGGATGCCCTAAAATGCAAGAAACTGGAGCCCCACGCCACCACTTGGGAGGCTGTTACAATCGCTGGGGCATGAAGATGCTGGGTGGGACCCAGGAGGGCCACTTTGCCCAGCCAGGCTGTCATTTGGGAGTCCCCGAGGAGCTGGCCTGGCCCTGAGAAGACCTGTTCTTTCCATCAGTGGGGCTGGGGAGGTTAATGGCATTCCCAGGAAGGGCTAGGGATTAGGGGAGCCTGCACTTCGGAGCCAAATTCTTTCACCTCTAGTGAGTTTTCCAGAGTTTCTCCCTCTGCCCCCCAGTGCCTGGCCCCAGGAAAAAAAAAAAGAAAGGGGTGGGGGTGGGGGTGGGCTGAGACCTCCCGCTCCCCAGCCCCACAGCCCAGGCTGGAGGAGAGTGCGGCCCCCCACCGGGCTGGCCCTGGTCCCGGCTGTGGCTGTTCCGGCACAAGCTGTGGGAAAGGAGGAAGGGGGGGTGGGGTGGTGCGGGACCCTTCAGGGGCTGGACAATTAGAGAGAAGGCACATTCCAGGGGAATCCACATCTGGGATGAGCGTGAGCCGGGGCCAGCCCCGTAATCCATTGCAGATGTGCCGGCCAGCAGCAGATGTGGGCAGGACCTCCCTCACGGGCGGCCAGGGGACGGGGTGTGGTGGGGGGGCAGTGCACAGGGGCGAGGAGGAGACAAGGATCAGCTCCCAGACAGCACCAAGCAGCTCTTTTCAGGACTTGGCTCCCTGGCTGCCATTCCCTGCATGGCATCTTGCCCAGGGTGGTGCAGCCAGGCTGAGGGACCTGAGACCTTGGCCTCCACTCCATGTTTCTGGGCGCAGAGCTTAAGCCAAGATGTCAGCAGCCCCCAGGTTGGGCTTCTCTGCACCCTAAGGAGACTTTTTCCTTTGGGTGTCAGTTGCAGGGGTCTCGCTGAGGCAGGGGGGGAGTTTGGGAGCTAGGTCTGATTCCATCCAGCTCCAGCCTGCTCATCCTGGCCCCAGTCCCAGTCTCTAGGGACCCTGGGGATAGTATGGCCAGGAGGACGTCTAAAGTACTTCGCAGTACCGGGAACTGCTGATGTCCCTACACCCAAGTGGGCAGGGCCAAATGACATGCAGCTCACAGTGCTTGCCCCTCAGCACCAGAATAGTGGGCACCCCTACCAAGGGCTTGCTTGTTGAAGGGGTTGACAAAGGCTAGCCACAGGTCCAGGGGCAGGTGGATGCAGTGGGTCTGGGGATACAAGGCAGGATATCTCAGATTTCTGAGTGGGGACGTGGAATCGCTCATCATCCATCACCAGGTATGCTCATCAGGGCACCTGCAATCGGAGAATCACCATAGAATGGCAAAATGGGGAGGAGAGGGGCCAGCGCTGTGGCATAGCTGGTAAAGCCTCCACCTGCAGTGCTGGCATCCCATATGGGCACTGGTTCAAGTCCCGGCTACTCCACTTCCAATCCAGCTCTCTGCTGTGGCCTGAGAAAGCAGTAGAAGATGGCCCGAGTCCTTGGACCCCTGCACCCATGTGAGAGACCCAGAAGAAGCTCCTGGCTTCTGACTTTGGATTGGCTCAGCTCCAGCCATTGCTGCCATTTGGGGAGTGAACCATCGGATGGAAGACCTTTCTCTCTCTCTGCCTCTGTCTCTCTATAACACTACATTTCAAATAAATAAATAAATCTTTTCTTAAAAAATAAAGAATGAAGAGGACATTTATACCTGCCCTGGTCTGTTGCAACCCTTTCATGTCACAAGGAAGCCATGGAAGCTCAGAGGAAGAGACATACATGCTGGCCGCAGGTGAGAGGGACGGCCACAGAGCTGAGGCGTGAGTGCTGGGCTCCTCATTTCCCACGGCCGCGGCTGCTTGCTGGCATGAATGGGTGAGTGAGTAGGTGAGTGGATGAATGAATGGAAAGGCTTAGCTGCTCGAATGGAGTTGTGGCCTGGCCAAAGCTTTGTAGACACAAGTGCGTGTGTCCATTGCCAGCAACTCAGCCACAGACAGCTCATCACTTTTCTCAATTGTCTAGGTCACATCACGCACTGCAAGGCGACAACCTCCAAAGAAAAGGGGAAGGAACCAGCCAGGTCACCCAGCAGGCCCAGGCCAGGGGTAGGATGTGAAGCCTCATGTCCCTGGAGCCCCCACTCTCACCTCTTTGTGCCAGAGCTAAAGACAACTTGCAGCCATTTCACAGGCAAGGAAACCGGAGACAGGCCCAGAGGGGGCGCAAGACTGATTGCAGGATGAGCTTTAAATCAGGCCTGGCAGGACACTGCCTGGAATGGATTCCTGTTGGCCTGAGCAGCCTTCCAGGCCCCTGTGGGCCCAGGCAGCTCCCCCACCCTCCTCCCACCCCGTCAAGAGCAGCTTCACTCTGGACGAACGACAGGTGGCAGCAGAGGACCGCAGTAGGCGCCTAGGCCTTGCCTCCTCGTCTTACCCAGCCCCCTCTTTCCTGAGGCTGGCAGTTGGCCTGTTGGGTACCCTGAGCGCTCAGGGAGCCCCTTGGGGGAGGCGTGCAGAGAAGGGATGGGGGTCCTTACCGAATAGCAGCATCCTGAGCCCGGTGAAAGGCAAGACAGAACAAGAGAGGGAGGGCAGGCAGGGCAGATGTTAGGAGGGGGAGCTGCTGACAGACAGGCAGGGAGGGAGGGGCAGTGGCACAGAGAATCGGCTGAGAGCTGAGGGCAAGCGGAG
The DNA here is from genome assembly GCF_033115175.1 of Lepus europaeus. Classification (NCBI taxonomy): domain Eukaryota; kingdom Metazoa; phylum Chordata; class Mammalia; order Lagomorpha; family Leporidae; genus Lepus; species Lepus europaeus. The sequence goes on from NC_084850.1 coordinate 86,854,334, forward strand.
ACTGTTACTTCCACGCACCCATACTGAGAGGGTGGCACTTCTCAGCTGGAAGTGTCTCCCAGGACACAGATTCCAAACACTCCATCTTGCAGATGGGGACAGAGACTCGGAGAAGACGTGATGCACTTGAAAGAGCTTTCATTTTCTACCTCTGCCTCCTACTGTCTATAAGATCATGACCTGCTCTCACCGCACGGGGTAGACACGTGATTTCCTAGCCAGGATCCGAGCTCTGCCATCTTGAGCCTGCTCGCCTACGCTACGGCATCCGTGCTATGTCAGCATCAACTAAAGGGGCCATATTTTTCAAACCAAAAAAAAAAAAATCAGGCCAGATTGCCTAATGCTTACTCTGATCACAGAGCAGAGTATTTAAAATTAGGCTTGTCCCCGGAAATCTGGGCCATCTGGTTACTGTCCTGTTACTCCACCCATTGCCTTCCTCTTCACACACAGGCCTGGAGATGCCCCCAGCTGTTAGCCAGGCCCTGGGGCTGAGAAATGAGGAAGGGGGAAAGAGAGCTAACGCACACTGAACTCTTGCCATGTGTCAGGCATTTTCCGTCCATTATCTCATTGACTTCCCATGACAACCGTGTGAGGTGGGTACCCTTATAATCTTCATTTCACAGAGGAGGAAGCAGCTTCAGACAGCTGGACTCACTTACCCGAGGTCACACAAAGACGGAGACAGGCAGAGGAGGCTCCGTGACTCCAGGGCGGTAAAGCGGACCTCTCCGATAGAGAGAGCCTTGCTACGGAGTGAAGGGAAAACACTGGGGCAGAAATGTCACCCCAAAAGCTCCTGGGGCCTGGGGATGTGTCAACAGAGGCCAGGAGATCAAGTGAAGTAGATGCCAGCTTTGCTTTTTCATCACCCTTTGGGACACGCGGCCAGCCCAGAGGCCCCGTACACTCAAGACATACTGGCTCAAGTCTGCAGGTCGGTGAGGAGCTTGGGGGAGACTTGGAGCCCAAAACACAGAGACAGCACCGAGAGGACGCAGCAGACAGGCCTGCTCTGTGTGGCCCCCGGGACTGAGATAAGAGGTGGCGGCTGGAAGGGGACTTTCTCAGACTCCAAGCTATCTTGACATGAAAACTGGTTGCCTTGAGAAAGAGTGAGCTTCCCATCACTGGTGGTATGCATACTGGGTGAAGCTGATCCCTTGGTTAGAAAAAAAATAAAACCACTTTAGAGTAGGCTCAAGCTTCGAAACTCACTGCAGCCCCACCCAAGACTCAGTGAGCCTATGACTGGAGTTGGAGTTGGAGTCCTCCAGTGTCACCCTCGGGCTGGGGAGATCCCACAACTGTCCTCCACCACTAGTGTCGCCCATCTCTCGGGGCCAGGAACTCATTGCTTAGGTTGCACTTAAGTCCCTCTTACTGCAGTCATTCTTCGTTCCACGCAGGCCTGTTTCCCAAGAATGCAGGCACAGAGGGAGCCCAAAGCAAGACCAGAAGAGAACCAGGGGAGAGGCATTCCTGGCTAGCAAACACTGAGCACATCATTGGCCAGGGACAAAGGAGGAAAACACCTCCAGAAGACATTCATTTGGCATATAGTGACACTGTGTCTTTAATGACACTCTCTTTCCTGATTGATTTGGGAGTCAGGGGCCTCGCACTTGAAAAGTGGTGAGGGTGATGCATCCCCTACCCCGCCCCACCCGCACCGTTTTTCACTATTTGGAACATAACATTAACCAACCACTTGAGGTAAGGCCAAGCATTTTCCTGCTACTGTCAGGAAATCTTTTCTTAGGGCTAATCTAGATGTCAATTACAGTGCCAACAGACCATTGTGGAGAGTTAAATTTGCATAATGTTCTATTGAGTGGGAAGTGCAGATTGTCAGATGGCTAGAAGGTGCGAGAAACTGATGACGAGCCTGGTTTGACCTGACAAGACCCTAGAAGCATCACAGACTGAGAAAGCCTGGGCTGAAATGGGTGGATGGCCCATCTCTGATGAATCAAACCTGCTTTCTCTCCTTTCTGCCTGATCTTCATTTCTTTGGCTTAGGTCAACATCCATTGACCGGCTTTGTGGGCAGCACCCAATGGATGCAACCCTAAAGAGCTATTGCCCCTGCCCTGGAGGCTGAGATGATCTCTAACATTTCTCACCTCTGTCCACTCAGAAATCTGCTTCTCCCATCCCGAGATCCTCAGGAGAGAGCCCTGGCTTTGGAATCTTTTCCGGAAGCAGTGTAATCAACTGTGCGAAGCCAGGAGCCTGTGGAGCAGTGTGAAGAAAGGCTGGCCCTCCAGCTGCATGTGCGCCTAGCTAAGTTACTGTGTAATAGACGCCCGGTTCTATTTTAGACCTGAAACCTGTGGATTTCTGAAAAGGGATGGTCCTGGTTAGGAGGAAGAGTGGAGCAATTAGACAACTTCCAGCTGGGTCTTGGGTCAGGTTCCCCGTAAGTGGAGCCTGAAGGAGGGATTTGGGCTGCGTGATTTACTGGTGATACGGCATTCTCAAAAGGCCTGTGAGGCTGGCAATCTGGAGAGGGAAGAGGTAGGAGGCAAGAACAGATTTGATGTCTGGTAAAGTGTAGCGCTGACTTGATCCGTAGTGGAGCGTAAATCACACCACAGAGAAGTCCCACCTTGATGAGAGAGGTTGTTGGACTCTTGCATCCTTACGTCATTCACTTATTTCCCTCCCCCAGTGAGGCGGGGGGAGATATAATCTCTCCTATGCCATTCTGAATTGGGTGGCTCCCACCAGCCAAGGGCAAGTCTCTGCCATCTTGCTGTTAGCCATAGCAGTCATGGTAGCTGGGAGGATGGGTGGAGAAGAGAATCTGGCCCAGGCATCAACATTGTCTCCTGCAGCAGAACAGCTCTCAGGAGTGTAAAGATCTCCCCCCGCTAGAAGGTTCGAGAATTTCCATTGCCATGGTTCCACCAATCAGCTAGCAGCTAGCTGCGTCTCATTGACCAGAGCTACTGCGGGTTGGGAATGGAAGCACTGGGGAGTTGGCCCCTGTGTTCGAGTGGGACAAAATTGCCAGCTCCCAGGTCAAGGAGGCCAGGAAGCTGGGGGGGGGGAGACAGCAGGTAAAAGTGCCTCCAGGGTGGTTTCAGGTCATCAGGTGTGAGAGTGCCACCTCTTTGAGAGACAAGGTTTGAGGTTCCCCCAGGCTCATCTGCTTTATCATTAGGATTAAATTGGAATTAATCCAGAGGGATTATTTTCATGATGCTCTATAGTTTTGTAAATTGCAGTATTTCCTTTTCCTTGTTCAATTTTAACTTTTTTTTTTTTTTAGTGAAAATGTCAATGAGTACTAATATGTAGGAGGAAACCAAGGGAATAGCTTGGTGCCCGTACTGAGGCTGGTATGGTGCCTAATAATGATAGCTGCTGCCACCTATGGAGCACTTAATATGTACCAGGCACCCACTGAGCACTTACTTTCAGGCATTATAGTTCACTGAATCCCCCTAACAGGACTCAGAGTTGTACTGTACAAGGGGTAGGGGGGATGTGTCAATGATGACCCCCGGCTTCAGAACCGAACGTGTTGCCATTTCTCTGAGATGGGGAACACTGGAGAAGAAGCTCCTCTTTGGCCTCAGCTTTTTGTTTCTCTACGTAGAAAAAATTCGACTTTCTATAAACCGGGTTAAAGCCCTGGCCTGAAGTGCCAGCATCCAATATGGGCACCAGTTCGAGTCCCGGTTGCTCCTCGTCCAATCCAACTCTCTTCTATGGCCTGGGAAAGCAGTAGAAGTTGGCCCAAGTCCTTGGGCCCCTGCACCAATATGGGAGACCCAGAAGAAACTCCTGGCTCCTGGCTTTGGATCGGCATAGCTCCGGCCGTTGCCGCCATCTGGGGAGTGAAGCAGTGTATGGAAGACCTCTTTCTCTCTCTCTCTCTCTCTCTCTCTCTCTCTCTCTGTAACTCTGCCTTTCAAATAAATAAACTAAATCTTTAAAAAAAAAAAAGAAAATTCTAAAACTTATTAGAGATGTGTTGAGTTCTGAGAAGTTTCTAGAGTTCAGACTTCCTCTTTTTTTTTTTTTTAATGACTCTTTACAGGCATACGTGGTGTGTCAAAACTGCCCACATTTGGGGGCCAGCGCTGTGGCACAGCCCTGGCCTGAAGCGCCGGCATCTCATATGGGTGCCAGTTCCAGTCCAGGCTGCTCCACTTCCAATCCAGCTCTCTGCTATGGCCTGGGAAAGCAGTGGAAGATGGCCCAAGTCCTTGGGCCCCTGCACCCATGTGGGATACCCGGAAGAAGCTCCTGGCTCCTGGCTTCGGATCAGCACAGCTCCGGCCACTGCAGCCAGTTGGGGAATGAACCAGTGGATGGGAGACCTCTCTCTCCTTCTGTGCCTCTCCTCTCTCTGTGTAGCTCTTTCAAATAAATAAATAAATATTTTTTAAAAAAAGCCATGTTTGCATGAAACTCAGCCACTCCCTCAGAGGGACATCAACCCTTGATCGCCTGAGGAGGAAATTAAGACTTTATGTCTCCATCTGCCCTTACCCCCAGCAAACTGTTAGCCGCAGGGATGTATAAGGAGATGTGCATTTTCTACCTTGTCTCTTCTCCAATAGCCGATTACAAGAGAATTCCATCTTGCCAGTAAGTAACCAAACACTTTAAATTCTGAAGTACTTAAAGGTGATACAACATTGAGGGGTCAAACCCTTTACATGGATTCTCTTTTTTTTTTTTTTTTTTCTAAAAATCTGTATGCAAGAGGTACATCCAATAGGGTGCTTTAGCTGCAAGTCAAAGAAATGATGACTCCACCTGGCCCAACCAGTTAGGCAATTGATTATCTCAGATAGTTGGATGGCCAGAGGTACAGTGGGCTTAGGTGTGACAAGATCAATGACTCAATAATGTCGTCAAGGGACTAGGATCACTGAGTCTATCTGTTCTGCTGTCTTTCCCGAAAGCTCCCCTTGAGGCTGGGCATCACTTCCATGCATAAACATGGCCTGGAGAAAGCCAGGAACTCTGTGTCCTTAGGGAGGAAAGCAATCTTTCCCACAGCCCTCCTGTGTCCTCAGCCGGGACTGGGTTACCTAGTCATTCTTGAATCAGTCATCAGCCAGGGGGGGGGGGGGGGGCTGAAAAGAACGTGATTGGAGTAGCTGAATTATTTGGAATGGAAAGAAGGGTACCATTGGCTGAGATGTAGCAACAAAATAACTTGTCCAAAGTAACACATCTAGTAAGTGACAAAACCGACAAATAAATCCAGTGCTTCCCTATTTTGCTGTATTTTTTCTTGATTACTAAATACTTGTTAATGGCCAAGTGCTTACTGCAGTAGTACAAAGAGGTCCTTATTATCCAAGCATTCACTTTCTAAGTCCCTGCAGTCATAAGGTTGGGTAGGAAAGCAAGAGACCATTAAAATATTCACTAGTGAACTGGCCAATTATAAAATTACTCTGGCATCTCTCCCAGATTAACACGAGCATCTAGGCCAGTCTGTTCTGATTGTCAGATATTGCAAACAATCCAAGAGTAAAGAGCAAATGCAATGCCACTGGTGTTGCAAAGCCAAATTGCAAACACTAGAAAAGATGCAGGAGTTCATGAAATCAAGAAACGTGATAACGGAAAACTGTTGGCATCTCAACAAAACCATTGACACAGGAGTGCCTGGCAGAATTAAATCAGCTAACAGTTGAAGAAGAGCAAGTCAACAAGGATGAGAACAAGATAAAGCCTTCAAAAAATAATGAGTTGGCTCTTAAATTATTAAGAGATATCCTGGGGAAAACCAAAGCCCTAGGCTGGTTTGTTTTTTGTTTTTTGTTTTTTTATAAAATGACCTTCTTTATGATCATGCTATGAAAAGCAAAGCAAAAGATGTTATCCCACGGTGTCACACAGTTCTGTGAGGAAAAAAATCACATGAGAAAGCAAATGATGTTGGAGTCATTTTTTGCTTGCCCTAAGAACCAGGAAGAAACCATAATTTTGGCCTAAATTTGTGAAGTATAAGATAAACTGTCTGTCGTGATTTTTTGTTTCATTTTTATCTTAATTCCAAATTAGCAGGGTTTTTTTTTTTCACTATTTACGTTGACAGTTTAAACAGATTCACTCTAAGTGGGATTTTTCTCGCCAGTATCAATTGTCAGATGAGCAAGAGCCTCTTTGACAGAGTGGTTGAGACCAGCCTTGGTTCCAATCAACCCGGCTCAGCCACGGACTGGTTTTTGGGTTTGGAACAAGTTGCTCAGCTTTTCTAAGCCCAAGTTTTGTCATCTGTAAAATGAGAGAACCTCAGAGGAGTGTCATAAAAATTAAATTCAAGTGCTCATATAAAGCAGTTAGCGTGGTGCTTCATGTGTAGTGCTCATTCAACCAATGTTAGCTGTTGTTAAAGTAGCTGTGCAGTGAGAGAGAGAGAGAGAGAGAGAGAGAACTGGCTCCTGAGTCTGTCAGACTTTGGGTTCTAATTCTGGCTCAGCCCTTTCCTCACTGCATGACCTTGGACAAATTGCATTCCTTCTCTGATCCCCAGTCATCTAGAAATTGGATCACACAGGATTTCTGGGATAATCAAGTAATGCAATTGGCACCCAGTCGTCACTGTCGCTTAACAAGTAGTAGCTTCTATTTCACTGTGCTGTATGCTGCATCAAGTGTTGTATGCCTATGCATGGGTGTGCATGGTGAGGACGGGTATGAGGAGACTTTGAACAGTTCGAGCCAAAATGGAATTACTTAGCAAGGAGGGTCTACCTAGCAGTGAAGACACCAGTGAAATGCCAGCTACCCACATCATAATACCGGGGTTTGAGTCCGGGCTCTGACTCCTAGCTTCAGTTCCCTGCTAATGCAGATGCTAAGAGGCAGCAATGGGGCCAGTGCAGTGGTGCGCTTGGTTAATCCTCCACCTGCGGTGCCGGCATCCCATATGGGTGCCGGGTTCTAGTCCCGGCTGCTCCTCTTCCAGGCCAGCTCTCTGCTGTGGCCCTGGAGTACAGTGGAGGATGGCCCAAGTGCTTGGGCCCTGCACCTGCATGGGAGACCAGGAGAAGGCACCTGGCTCCTGGCTTCAGATCGGCGTGGCTCTGGCCATGGCGGCCATTAGGGAGTGAACCAACGGAAGGAAGACCTTTCTCTCTGTCTCTCTCACTGTCTGTAACTCTACCTGTCAAATAAATAAATTAAAATCTTTAAAAAAAAAAAAGAGGCAGCAGTGATGATTCAAGTAGTTGGATGCCTTGCAACAGTGGGGGTTGGGCCAGGCTGAAGCTGGGATTTGGGAGCACAATCCAGGTTTCCCACGTGGGTAGCAAGGACCCACGTATTTGAGTCCCCAGCCACTGCCTCCCAAGATGCACATTAGTAAGAAGCTGGAATTCGAGGTGGAGCCAATACTCAAAACCAGGCACTCCCATATGGGACGTGGGCATCCAAAGACGGGTAGACAGGTCTTAACCACTATGCCAAATAGCCAATCCTCTTTTCTTCTTCTTCTTCTTTTTTTTTCCTTGTATTTGGATGCAAAAGCTTTCCGAAACCCATGTACAGCTTTTTTAGAATACACATTTTCCCATGAGCTTTCAAAGTACCCTCATGTAAGAAGCGCAAGGGGGTGGGGGACATGTGTCCAGTCCTCAACAGGCTTCACATCTCAGGAAGAAAATCACCAACTTGGTTTGTGGCACCTACATGTTAGTCAGGTGGAATGAGGACTGGCTTTGGGGCCAGACAGATCTGGATTTAAAACTTAGCTCTTGCACTTGCTATTTGGATCCCCTAGAGCCTCTAAACTCCTCTCTGAGCCTTCAGTGTCCTCCTCTGTGTAATGGGACTAAGTAACCCTGCCTTAGAAAGATAGGGCGAGAAAGAATCTAGTCCAGGTATGTGAAAATGCCTCAGCCGGGGCCAGCGCTGTAGTGTAGCAGGTAAAGCTGCCACCTGCCGTGTCAGCATCTCATATGGGTGCCGGTTCTAGTCCCGGCTGCTCCACATCTGACCCAGCTCTCTGCTATGGCCCGAGAAAGCAATAGAAGATGGCCCATGTCCTTGGGCCCCTGCACCTGCGTGGAAGACCCAGAAGAAGCTCCTGGCTCCTGGCTTTGGATCAGCACATCTCCGGCAGTTGTGGCTGATTGGGGAGTGAACCAGCGGATGGAAGACCTCTCTCTCTCTCTGTCTCTCTCTCTCTGCCTCTCCTTCTCTCTCTGTGTAACTCTGACTTTCAAATAAATAATAAAAATAAATCTTTAAAAAAGAAAAGGAAAGAAAATGCCTCATCTTCAGTAGGTGCCTTGCTTCTTGCTTAAGGAGGCTTCCTGGAGATTTGGGAACTGGAGCCAGGAGTTTCAGATGGGCAGAAAAGCTGTTGGAGAGCTGGGTACAGTTGGGCAGAATGGCAGGGAATGGCCTTTTCGCAGACACCTTTATAGGGAGGGCACCGTGCCAGGATCCAGCAGAGCAAGCCCACTGCCCTGAGGTCCACGGAGAAACTATCCCCTTGCCAGCGTCTGCCTGGGATTCTCATCAAGGCCTAGAGGGGGGAAAAAAAGAAACCAAAATGAAATATATATTTATAACAATAATAATAATTATTCTTTCACCAATTTTCTCTTCCTCCGATGGAATCTGGCAAGGACTACAGAGCAGGAAAACCGCTAAAGTTGAGAGTAATGGTGCCCCCAGGACAAATAAAGAGGGAACTTCAAACCAGCAGATGCTGCCGAAAACCCCAACACAGGAAATATCTGCAGAATGAATTGAGAATTTATGGGGGTTTGGGTTTTTCAGGATTTATAAGCAAGTTCCATGAGCGGAGAAGGGAGATGGAGGAGAGAGCGCAGGGCAGGGTAAGAGGAGTGAGCTGAGGGCAAAAGGCCCCCTGTCTTTCCCCTCCCTCCACCCCACCAGCCACAGAAGCAGACCTGCACCACCAGGAGAGGAGCTCAGGGGCTCAGGTAGCCTGGGCATATTGAGCTTAGCCAGCCTAGATCTCCACGTGCCCCTTGGCATTGGCATTGGTGTCATCCTCATGATGGGCAGGCAGGTGGGTGGAGGCGGGCAAAGGGAGCTCTGGGCAAAGCTGCGTCGACACTTTGAGCTTTTCCAATCCCAGCATGTTAGAGGCACGTGACGCCAGCTATGGCCAGAGTGTGCAAGAAGGTGGACCCAAGGGCTTGGGGTGGGAATGAGGCTCTGGGTGCTGAACCCGCACATCGGTGACAGCCCAAACCCCTCCTGGGGCCTCAGTTTTCCCAACTGTAAAATGGTGAGGGTTAGACTACAATAGACAATGGACCTGGTTATTGAGAGAAGGGGAGAAGGAAGGGCGCAGGGAAAGAGGGACATGAGGCTGCCAACGCTGGAGAGGGAGGAGAGTAGACAAGGGCCCCTTCCCCAAGCAAAGATGGGCCCTGGAGGTGCTGACAATTTTTCCACCAGTCTGGGTGTGGGGCTTGTGAGATCACATTGAATTCAGGCCACCCTGGATGCAGGCCCCTCAAATATCCCAAAGGACCCTGAAAGTTTTCCAGTGTCTGGTCTCTGCCCAAAGGGGGATTTGGGAGGAGAGCCATTCTGCTGCGTTTCCAAGTCAGCGATACTCGGAACACTCTGGAAACGGAGACCCTCAGCTTCTCTGCTGGAACGAAAGGCCAGCTGCCGGCCAAAGGAAGGCGTTGCTCGAAGGAGGGAGAGAGGAGAGCAGGGTGAGGTTTGGTGGGAGGCAAAACTTCCCCAGGTCTCCCACGAGATGGTCTTTTAGGGGATCCTTCAGTCCTTGCACACCAGGTGACGCCCTTCCCCAACCTGCCCTTTTGTCCTTAGAGGGTCAGAAGCACAGGTCCGTCCTGCCGGGGGAGGGAGAACCCCGTTTGGGGAGGTGTTCCAGCTGCAGCCTGACAATCACTTATCATTGGGGAAGCTGTTGGGAACACGTCTTCATTAGATTAGGGGTTTAGTGGGAAGGTTACGGTACATTAAGATGTCTTCCAGCCCAGTAGTCCTATGATTCACTGAGCTTAGCTGTCATGGGACTCTGGGTAACTCCCTTCCCATCTCTGGGCATCAATCTTCCATCTGTAAAATGGGATGGGATGAGCTTTGTGTTCTTCTGGCTGTGGCAATCTCTTAGCCCGCGGCTGCAGTCTTTGGGACGGCAGGTAGACATTCAGACGTCAGGGGCCCTGTTATCTCCGTCTCCTGGCCAAGCCCTGACTCATACCTGCTTCTTTCTCTGAGTCCTCCTGTGGCCGTCTTATTCTTTCTTTATAGAAGTGTGGAGCATTAGTTGTTCCCAGCTAGAGGCTAAGCTGATGCCAAGGTCAGCCCAGAAAGAGAGGGAAGGGATGAAAAAGTGCCTACAGACACCTCTGAGGGAGATAATCACCCCAGGCGGTAGTGGTGGGGGAGCCTGGGGGCCTGGAGTTCCTCCCCAGGTTGAGCTGCTGTCTTTTCACTCCAAATTTTTCTACAGCTTTGTAGTACGTTTTGAAGTCGGGATGTATGAGTCCTCCAACTTTGTTCTTTTTTTGTCTAAGAATGTTTTGGGACAGGAGCTGTGGCATAGAGGGTAAAGACACAGTCTTCAGGGCCGGCATCCCATATGGGTGCCGGTTCTAGTCCCAGCTGCTCCTCTTCCGATCCAGCTCTCTGCTATGGCCTGGGATATCAGTAGAAGATGGCCCAAGTCCTTGGGCCCCTGCACCTGTGTCCTGTGTGGGAGACCCAGAAGAAGGTCCTGGCTCCTGGCTTCGTACCGGTGAAGCTTCCGATGTTGCAGCCAACTAGGGAGTGAACCAGCAGATGAAAGACCTCTCTGTGTCTCTCTCTGCTTCTCTTTCTTTGTAACTCTTGGCTTTCAAATAAATAACAAATATTTATTTTAAAAGAATGTTTTTAGTTATTTGGAATCCTTTGCAATTCCATATGAGTGTGCCAGAACTGGCTCTTCCATTTTTGCACACACACACACACACACAAAGCCATCGGAATTAGATAAGATTGAATTAAATTTGTCAACTGCTTTGGGTAGTATTATGGTTGCAATGGCAGTGTCCCCTCCAAAATTCTTGTAGAAACTTAATCCCCAAAGCAAGAGTATCAAAGAGGTGGGGCCTCATGGCTTAATCAATTCCCAAGTTGTGCTTTATCAAAGGGCCCAAAGTTCAAGTCCTGGCTGCTGCATTTCTGATCCAGCTCTCTGCTATGGCCTGGGAAAGCAATAGAAGATGGACTGAGTCCTTGGGCCCCTGCACCCACATAGGAGACCTGGAAGAAGCCCCTGGCTCCTGGCTTTGGATCAGCCCAGCTCCATCCATTGCAACCATTTGGGGAGTGAATCAGTGGATGGAAGACCTCTCTCTCTCTCTCTCTCTCTCTCTGCCTCCACCTCTCTGTTACTTTGCCTTTCAAATAAATAAATAAGGCCCAAGGGAACAAATTAGCTGTTTCTATCCATTCCAACGTGTGAGGGCAAAATATCCATCCCCCCCTAGAGTATGGGACAATAGAGTGCCATGTTGAAAGCAGACAGCAGCCCTCACCAGACACCAAATTTGCTGGTACCTTGGTTTTAGGCTTCCCAGCCTCCTTTTTTTAAAGATTTATTTATTTATATGAAAGGCAGAGTAACAGAAAAGCAGAGGCAGAGAGAGAGAGAGAGAGAGAGAGAGAGAGAGAGAAGAGGAGAGGTCTTTCATCCACTGGTTCACTCCCCAAATGGCCACAACGGCAGGAGCTGGGGCGATCCAAAGCCAGGAGCTTCTTGTATGTCTCCCATGCGGGTGCAGGGACCCAAGGACCTGGGCCATCTTCCACTGCTTTCCCAGGCCATAGCAGAGAGTTGGATTGGAAGTGGAGCAGCCAGGACTTGAACTGGCACCCATATGGGATGCAGGCCCTGTAGGCATGTGGCTTTACCAACTATGCCACAGCATTGGCCCCCTTCCCAGCCTCATGAAATGTGATAAATAAATTTCTATTCTTTATAAGTTACCTAGTATGTGGTATTTTTATAGCAGCCCAAATGTACCAAGGCAGTATTGAAATCTCAATAATATTAAGTCAATTAATGAACAGAGCATATCATCCTATTTGCTGTGCCTTCTTTAATGTCTTGTAACTTTTAGTATACAAGTCTTTTGCTTTCTTAGGTAAATTTATTTCTAGGTATTTTACCCTTTTTGGCTTGTTCATTGCTGGTATGTAGAAATATGAAGGTACTTCGGCTGGCGCCGTGGCTCACTAGGCTAATCTTCTGCCTGCGGCACCCGCACCCCGGATTCTAGTCCCTGTTGGGGCACCAGGTACTAGTCCCGGTTGCTCCTCTTCCAGGCCAGCTCTCTGCTGTGGCCCAGGAGGGCAGTGGAGGATGGCCCAAGTGCTTGGGCCCCTGCACCCACATGGGAGACCAGGAGGAAGCACCTGGCTCCTGGCTTTGGATCGGCACAGTGCCAGCTGTGGTGGCCATTAGGGGTGTGAACCAATGGAAGGAAGACCTTTCTCTCTGTCTCTCTCTCTGTCTCTCTCTTTCTCTCTCTGTCTCACTGCTTAACTCTGCCTGTCAAAAAAGAAAAGAAAAGAAAAGAAAAGAAAAGAAAAGAAAAGAAAAGAAGAGAAAAGAAAAGAAAAGAAAAGAAAAGAAATATGAAGGTACTTCCAAAAGTTCATAGAAAGTGAAACTAAAAGATATTGACTTTGGTGCAAAAATTTTCCATGCATCTGAGGGGTCTTCAAAAAAGTTCCTGAGGGGCCGGCACTGAGGAACAGTGGCTTAACGTCCTGGCCTGCAGTGCCGGCATCCCATATGGGCGGCAGTTCAAGACCCAGCTGCTCCACTTCTGATCTAGCTCTCTGCTATGGCCTGGAAAAGCAGTAGAAAATGGCCCAAGTCCTTGGGCCCCTGCACCCATGTGGGAGACCTGGAAGAAGCTCCTGGCTCCTGGCTTCGGATCAGCTTAGCTCTGACCATTGTGGCCAACTGGGCAGTGAACCAGAGGATGGAAGACCTCTCTCTCTCTCTCTGCCTCTCCTTTGCTCGCTCTGTAACTCTGACTTTCAAATAAATAATCTTAAAAAAAGTTCCTGAAAATTTGTATCAGATAAACATTACCTGAGAATTTCAGTATTATTGCAGCAAAATAAAAATATTTTTAATTGCATTTTCCACAAAGTTTTTTGAACTTGTACCCTGTAAATTTGCTGGGTTGGTCTATTATCTCTGTCAGCTTTTTTCTGGATTCTTTGGAATTTTTCTATTTCTGCTACCTGTGAATGGAGATAGTTGGACTTCTTGCTTTCTGATCTGGTTGCCATTTATTCCGTTTTCTTGCCTAATTTTTCTAACTAAAACTTTAAGTACAATATAGAATACCACTTGTAAATAAGCAGGTACCCTTGTCCTATTTCTGATCTTAGTGTACCACCAATGAGTATGATATCAGTGTTGGTTGTTGGCTTTTATCATATTGAGAAAGTTCCCTTCTCTTCACAGTTATCTGAGGGTTTTTATCATAAAAGGGTGTTGAATTTTTCTAATCAATTGAGCTTTTTTAAACTTCATTTTATGAGTATTAATGTAGCCTATTACATTGATTTTCTTATGCTGAACCACTCTTACACTGTTCTGATAAATCCCTCTTGGCCATATATATAATCCTTTTAACATCTTGTTGGATTTTGTTTGCTGGTATTTTGTAGAATATTTTTGCATATATATTCATATGGGATATTAATCTGCAATTTTCTTTACTTATACAATCTTTGTATAGCTGTGGTATCAAGGAAATATTGACCACATAGAATGCATTGGGCAGTGTTCCCTACTCTTCAAGTTTTCTGGGAGAAATTTTGAAATGTTGATACTGAATCTTCTTTAGCAGTTTGGTAGAATTTTCACAGTCAAGACGTCATCTGTTTCTGTACCTTTTTGGACTGATAGGATTTTTCTTTAATTTCTGATTCAATCTCTTATAATCAGTTTTTTGAGATTTTGGGGGGCCTTTAGGAGGTGAAAGAAAAGATTAGGTTCTTCATCTTCTGTTAGTTTCGGTAATTTGTATGTTTCTAGGAATCGGTCTATTTCCTCAAGATTATCTAATTGGTTGACACTTTCTGTGTGTTCTCCATGGAGGAGGTGTTTCTCTGGAGTGACGGGTGTGTGGAGCTGCCTTTTCTTCCATTTTGCTGGTGTCACTCGGGCATTTGATTTTTGCCCATAGGCACCGGACAGTCGGGGCCGTGTCTCTCCATTCAGGATCTTCTTGAGCAGAGAGAAAGGTTTGTGCCCTTTTGTTCATGCAGGCCGAAACTCTCCACGTGCAGGAGCTGACCTGAAGCTTGGGTGCTTTTCCTGGCAGGAAACTGGGATGCTTTAAAGAGTTTGAGTCGGAGCTCTGGGGAATGATTGGAACGCAGAGCTGCCTAGAGACAGGGCTGGATGAGATCATGATAATACTTTGTAATAATAGCTACCTTTTAAAGAGTCCTGACCACGGGCCAGGCACTGGCCTAAGTGCTTTGCATGTGCTTCTCATTTCAGCCTTCTGGCAGGCCACTAAGATCACCACTGTTGAAGCCAGGGAGACAAGTTGTAAGCTAGAGCTGGGATTGGACCCCAGGTCTGTCTGACTCCAAATCCCATGCTCTGAATTGACAGTGAAATGCTTCTTCCTGGAACCTCATGGGATTCACATCTCAACCTCAGAAACCCTGGCCACCTGTCCTATGGGTCCTCAGTAGAGGAAAGGCGGTATCTATGGCTCATGCTTACTTCAGTTATTCTAATGGTCAGTTCCAGTGTTTCCATTTAGCTACTCTTTAATAATTCCTATCTCACTATCAATGCTTTTATTTTATTTGTATACTGTTCTTCTGGTTTGCTTCTTTCTTGGTCCATGGCTTTCTTTGGCTTTAATACTGTGCTTAAGAGAGTTGATTTAAGGTCTCTTTGGTTCATTCTTACCTTGGGTGGCTTTTGAGAAGCTGTCAGCTAGGTGCTCCTGCATGCTGTACCACGATGCCTAACACCACAAAGATGAATAAGATTGGGGTCATTCGGGGCCGGCGCTGTGGTGTAGCGGGTAAAGCCTCCGCCTGTAGTGCTGGCATCCCATATGGGTGCCGATACGAGTCCCAGCTGCTCCACTTCCAATCCAGCTCTCTACTATGGCCTGGGAAAGCAGTCAAAAATGGCCCAAGCCCTTGGGCCCCTACACCCGCATGGGAGACCCGGAAGAAGCTCCTGGCTCCCGGCTTCAGATCGGGGCAGCTGTGGCCATTGTGGCCAATTGGGGAGTGAACCAGCAGATGGAAGACCTCTCTCTCTCTCTCTCTCTCTCTCTCTCTCTCTGCCTCTCCTTCTCTCTGTGTAACTCTACTTTCAAGTAAAATAGGTGAATCTTAAAAAAAAAAAGATTGGGGTCATTCAACCTGGAGAGAGGTCACTCGTGGCTCTCTGCTTCCACCGAAGACAGGACCAGAAAAACCAATAAGAAACTGTGCTGGTGAATTTTATAATCAGTAATTTCTAGTGCCAGACACTGTAATCCTTATAACCATCATCTCAGTACTCTTCATAATAAATCACAAAGTAGATGTAATTCTTCCCACCTTAGACATAAGGAAACTCAAAGAAGACTTGAGGAACTTGCTCAAAGTTCCACAGCCTATAACAGTCAGGATGTCTTTAATTTATGCTAGGCACTGGGAAAACAATGCTGAGAGCAGCTACTCGCCAAATAAATCTAAAACATGCTAAGAAGCTGCACCTGCTTGTGGACTAGAGCGTGCTGGGGGAGCAGAAGTGAGATGGGCGGCTATTTTAGCTCAGACGGTTAGAGCCTCATAGACAAGGCGGGCTTGGGGTAGAGAGGGCACAGACCCCGAGGGAAGAACGGAGTTAGCGTGGTTGAGGAACAGCAAGGGGGATGCAGTTAGAAGACTTGGGGTTTGATGTGATGAGAGTCTAAAGGAGGGTCTAAGTAGAGGACTGACATGATCTGATGGGTTCTTTT
This sequence comes from Lepus europaeus, assembly GCF_033115175.1. Taxonomy (NCBI): domain Eukaryota; kingdom Metazoa; phylum Chordata; class Mammalia; order Lagomorpha; family Leporidae; genus Lepus; species Lepus europaeus. The sequence continues at coordinate 86,870,329 of NC_084850.1, forward strand.
AAAATGATCTTGTTGTAAGCTTTCGAGAACAGAGCTGGGAGAGGGTTCCAGAGCTGGGGCAGGAAGAGCCACCAGGAGGGACGCACATGATCTCGTGGACCTCGTGGTGACATGGACTCCGGCATTAAGTGTAGCTGTCATGGGAAGTGTCAGATTGGGAATGCAGTTGGAAGTTGGAGCCAGTGAGAGTGTTCGATGGATTGGCTTAAGGGGCGTGGGGAGGAAAAACAGGAGGAGGATGCGGTGGCTTTGGCCTTGAGAATTTGGGTGAAAGTGGAACTGGGTGCTGAGATACTGAAGACTGTGCGGGGCGGTGGGAGAGCACAGACTGGAGCTTAGAATTCGCTTCTGGGTCCTAGTGTGAATGACTCCCATAGTCCTGGCTCTCGCCCCACCAAACATTTTCACAGCGCAGGGGTTCATTCCAAGAACAAGATACTGAGGGAAGGCACTGAAAAAAACAAACTCTCTGGCTTGTGTTCTTGAGAGACGGAAAGGCAGCCATTGTCTTGGCTGGTTGAGGTCTGACCTGTTCTGAGGTACGGCCAAGCCAGATGGCCCCTTGAAGTCCCTCCTGGCTCAAGGATTCTCTTCTGTGATCTATGACCCAGAGGTGGGAGCAAGAATTTTCTCTCTTTTAACTAACATTTTTTTTTCTTTTTCCATGGCCTGATCTCTTTTAGATCCAGTCTAATTTCTTACAGGCCTTGAGCTAATTTGTACAGCTGGGTTTTACATCTGGGCCATTGCCATCTGTACCAATTGCCTTTCTGGCTGCAGGCAGGATGAGGCTTGCAGCCTCAGGGCAGGCTGCGTGCTCCTGGCTGCCTTTGCAAGGATGCCCGGGGGCTCCAGGACCCGCTCTGTGCCCCCTGGAGTCAGCTGCCTGCTCAGTCTGGTCTGTCTGTCCAGATTCCTGACAAGGGAGTCCTGGCCCTCGGTGTCAGGTGAGCCTCATAGGCACCAGTAACCTAGGGGGTCAAGAAACAGATCTGTGCGCATGCGCATGCCCCCCCCACACACACAGAAGGAGGGGAAGATACAGATACAGGGAAGGTGAGAATGACAGTGAATGGGGGTGGGGGTCGGGAGCAATAATGAGACAGACATCCAAGAAGGACAGCTAGAGATGGAGCAGAGATGAGAAGATAATCAGAGAAAGCAGAAACAACGAGAAAGAAATAAACACTGGGAGGAAGACTGCCGAGAGAGAGTGGGCAGCCTGAGCGAATGAGACCATGATACGGAGGAAACATGCGGAAGCAGACAAAACAGAGGGAAAACTTATGGGGAGGGATGTGTTTGGAGCATGCGGACTTAGCACAGTGCAAGGGCTTAATACACTGTGGTTATTAGCATTACCAATATTAGAAGAACCACAAGAGATTTCCATTTCTGTAGGTTATGTGTGATTGACTCTTGGTAACTGTACATGGCTGAGTCTCCATATTATTTTATCCCAAAGTGGAGCCCTAATTAGAGGTGGGGTATGGGAGGCTCTTGAGTGGAGACATGGCATGATCGGAACTGGGTTTGAAAAAGATGGTTCTGGAAGCCAGTGTGGATTTGATCAGGCAAGACTAGAGGCCAGGAGGCCATAAAGAAAGAGCTAGGGCCAAGGGATCAGATCAAAGATTGGGGAGATTTGAAGTCCCACAGGGGCCAATGAAGTGTCCAGAGAATGCAGTGACACATGGATACAAAGGTGACAAGAGAAAGGCCATTGAGGACAAGGCTTGGGTTTCTGTCCTGGGAAACAGACTTAGTCCTCTTCAGTTTCCAGGGCCAGCCTCCAGCTCCACGATCCTCCGAGGAAGATGCATTTGGACTTGGTCCTCTGCTATGGCTCTCCTCACAGCACTTGGCAGCCTTCGGAGCAGAGTTTGCTCATGAGTCTTTAGTGCTGAGAGAGAGAGAGAGGGAGAGGGAGAGGGAGAGGGAGAGGGAGAGGGAGAGGGAGAGGGGGAGGGGGAGGGGGAGGAGGAGGGAGAGGGGGAGGAGGAGGGAGAGGGGGAGGAAGAATGAGAGGGAGAGGGGGAGAGGGGAGATAGGGGGAGAGGGGGAGAGAGAGAGAGAGAGAGAAAGTTGCCAGGAACAGTTACAGCCCCACACAGGCTTTGGAACCTCATCCATTCTGTTGGAATTCCATTCTGTGTGAACTTGGACAAAATTACTGGACCTCTTTCTGAGGATCACATTTACTTACCTGCCTCCAAAGCCAGAGTGAGGATGAAAGGGGATAACACATGCAGCATGCTCAATTAGTACCAGCTATTCTTATCCTTGGCCATTAATCATGGTTGGTTGTTCTGGAGTGTTAAAGCAGTAACCACATCCAATTACATTCACAAATCTGCCCTGCCCTCCTCCAGGCCTCAGCTCACCACGGGTCACATCAAGCACCTGCCGTTGGTCCAGAGGTTCCATTCAGTTCCCTTCCACTCAACAAACCCTACAGAAGCAGCCTAATATCTCTGACGGTCCCTTAGTATCCACAGATAACAAGGACTGGTCCTAGCCTGTGAAACCTGCCATCCAACAACACTGATAAGATAATATGTACTGAAGGCTGCTTCTGATAGGGTGTGATCAGGGAAGCAGAACTACTGTGAGACATGTGGAATAAGGAACTTATTATGGGCATTGGGATTTTCAACAAGTCAGGAGCTCATGAAGAAGCCTATGGCCTGGAAAAGCAGTAGAAGATGGCCCAAGTCCTTGGGCCTCTGCACCCGCGTGGCAGACCTGGAGGAGGCTCCTGGCTCCTGGCTTCAGATTGGCTCAGCTCCAGCTGTTGTGGCCAATTGGGGAGTGAACCAGCAGATGGAAGACCTCTCTCTCTCTATGCCTTATCTCTGTGTAACTCTGACTTCCAGATAAATAAATCAATCTAAAAAAAGAAGCCTACGAAAGCCTGCACATTTGGGGAGGGGACTGAAGTCTCTGTAGATGAGCAGGGCTGGCAATCAGCAGGGAAAACCAAATCTGAAGTGGCTGGGAGAGAGTGAGAGCAAGCAGGAAGCCACATTTGTCTCGCCTCCTCCCGCCTGGACTGGGTAAGTCTGCAACAGCAGAAACTGGCAACCTGCACCGCCAAGCCACCCACCCACACACACACACACACACACACATCTGGCAAGGACTCCCTGAAGATCAACAGGACCTAGGGGAGTTCTCAGGGCTGTGGGCCGGGCTGCTTCCCTGTGCCTGCAAGCTGCGCCCACTGGCCACTTTCAACAGCCCCTCAACACCAACCTGCTACTGCACCTCCGCCTTCCACATCTTCGCTTGGTAAGTTGTTCGCTTGTAGCCAACCCAAAGCTGCAACCATCCCCAGGAGGGAACCCCAAGGGAGGTGGGGGCTGCTAAGCAAACTGCAACTGGCTTCTGAGTCTTGCTCCCCTTCTCCCCACCTACAGAAAGAAGAGAACTTTGCCCCCACTCCCAGAGGCATGTGCGTGGGGAGGCAGGGCATGGGCAGTGAAGACAGAAGCTGAGGAGGGGGGCCAGCGCTGTGGCATAGCGGGTTAACGCCCTGGCCCAGCTGCTCCTCTTCTGATCCAGCTCTCTGCTGTGGCCTGAGAAAGCAGTGGAAGATGACCCAAGTCCTTGGGCCCCTGCACCCACTTGGGAGACCCAGAAGAAGCTCCTGGCTCCTGACTTCGGACTGGCCCAGCTCCGGCCTTTGTGGCCAGTGGGGGAGTGAACCAGCAGATAGAAGACCTCTCTCTCTCTCTCTCTCTCTCTCTCTCTCTCTGCCTCTCCTCTCTCTTTGTAACTCTGACTTTCAAATAAATCTTAAAAAAAAAAAAAAGAAGAAGCTGCAGGTGCCGTGGCTCAATAGGCTAATCCTCCACCTGCGGCGCCAGCACCCCGGGTTCTAGTCCCAGTTGGGGCGCCAGATTCTGTCCCGGTTGCTCCTCTTCCAGGCCAGTTCTCTGCTGTGGCCCGGGAGTGCAGTGGAGGATGGCCCAAGTCACTGGGCCCTGCACCCACATGGGAGACCAGGAAAAGCACCTGGCTCCTGGCTTCGGATCAGCGCGGTGCGCCGGCCGCAGCACACCAGCCACAGCGGCCATTGGAGGGTGAACCAACGGTAAAGGAAGACCTTTCTCTCTGTCTCTCTCTCTCACTGTCCACTCTGCCTGTCAAAAAATTTAATTAATTAATTTTTAAAAAAAAGCTGAGGAGGTAATCCTGCAGAGGGTGGCTTGGTGACTAGGGCTCCCAGCCCAGCGGGGGCGAAGGTGCTTTGTGAGTTCAGGATCCAAAACATTGCGTTAATCGTCCACATTACTTGCATGCACTGTTCCATGATTCTTAGTTTGCCAGAGACCTTGTGAGTGCGCTTCCCCAAGCCTGTTCAGTCAAGGATGATACGATTTCCCTTCATTTTTCAGTTACAATCAGGTCCAAACTCATTCTGTTTAGAACATTAGAGAAAGGTTTCATGGCACCCCTTAATATTGCCTCTGGGGTATCACAGTGCCATCTCCAATCCGAGGCCAGCAGGGCAGAAAGGAAGGCAGGGAATGGGAGGGTGCAGGTGGCAAGACAGTCAGTTTTGAATTAGCCCTTGTTTGTTTTTATTTCGACCTCACTGAGAGTATACTATACCCACACCCTCCTCAGGGGTCAGGAAAAAGAAAGAGGGGAAAAAAAACAACCCCTTGGGCAAGCCCTGCTTGTCTGAGACAAAGGGACACATCTATTTCTATCTTGCCCCTCTGATTACGAACAATTTGCATTTCAAAACAAACCATTGGTAATTGGGAACAAATGCAGTCCCTGTGGGTGGAGCTGGCACTGCTGCTGCCTGGGCTGGGGCCTTGGAACTGGGGAAGCAGGACCTGCTCTCCCAATTCCTGGAGAGAAGGCAGGAGTTGGGGGGGGGGGCGGTGGTCAGAGGCACCTGGGCCTGGGGCAAACTGCCTGGCTTCTCATTCAATGGCTTCACCACTCTCCAGCTCTGTGGCCTTGAGCAGGTGGCTAAAACTCTGGGTCTGTTTCTCCATCTGTAAAATGGGGATGCTAAAGCAGATGACCCACCTCTGAAGGTCATCGTGCAGATACAGGGGGTTCCCCATGGTTCCAATTGCTGTGGTTCCAGTTACCTGCAACCCAAAAAGAGTACATGGAAACTTCTAGAAAGAAGCAATTTCCTAACTTCTACATAACGATGCTAGTATGCTGTTACACTTGTTCTATTTTATTGGTAATGTTGTGAAGCTCTTGCTGTGCCTCATTTATAAAACAAACCTGATCATGAGAATTAGTGCATAGGAAAAAGCATCGTATCTGTATGCGCAGTTTCAGGTAGCTGAGTCACTACTGCCGTGGACAAGGGGGCACTGCTGTATGTTTAGAAGCCCTGTAACACGTTGGAGTGCCATCTCCAACTCAGCCCAACAAAGGACCTGCCTGTGGAGCAAGTCAGCAGGTGCTTTTGAGGGATATGGCCCTGGTGGTGGTGGTGTATATGGTAAACCCGCCCAACCAGTGCCAGGCCCCAGAGCCTGGTGGGCCAAGAGGTGCCCAGTCACAGTCCTGGATCTCACAAGTAATGAAGACAGGCCAGAAGCATAGTTGTAGCTGGTAGGAAGGACCAGCCAGGCAGGCAGCAGGCAGATAGGAGGACAGGGTGTCGGCTAAGGCAGGCAGGAAGGCTCCATGGGCAGCATCAGGCTTGGGAGCAGTGGTCAGTGGGATTTATTGAGCACCTACTACCAGGCACTCTTCTACATGCGGGGGGCTACAGCACAGAACACAGTACCCTGCCTGAATGAATGCTCAATGTGTCAAATGCTAAGAAGTGCTGTGTGTGAGAAAGGGAAGTGAGGTGCAGGGGATGCCTGGTAGGATGAGTGGTGAAGTCCCCATCTAACATAATGTGGGGCAGGAGAGGGTGCAGAGCTTGAAGGAAGGGAGGATGTGTGTTCTATCGGGTTCTTCCCCCAAAGCAAGCCATAGAAACTAGGCCTTCTTCTCCCAAGGCGGGTCGTAGACACTAGCGTTTTTACCCCAAGGCCAGCCATAAAGCCTGAAAATATTCCTGGAACCTTTCCCCACTTTTCCGTTTTACAGCTGGTTATAAAGAAATTCTTTGACCTACCCTTGTGTGTCATAAGACCTTCATTCCAGAAGGTTCCTGTTCCAGAGCTGGGAGGAAAAAATGCAGCTACTGAGGGACCAAGAAGAATCTGGACAGGCCTTGCTGGGTCTCCCCACTTACTGTTTCCATTCTCTCATATCCGTTTACACAGCTATCCCTGTCCCGTCAAACCTAAGCATAAAAACAGACAGGTGGCCCCTAGGTCTTTGGGTCTTCAACCCGAAGGCTCCCAGGTCATGTAAAACTGTGATCAAATACATTGTATTTTGCCCTTGTGAGCCTTTGCTGTAGTGGTGGTGGCCATGACCGTGACTGTAGTCAGGAAAGGGCTCACCCTCTTTTCCACCTCTGCAAGCCCCTTGCCCGCTCTGCGCCGCATGTGGGCTCCACCTCCTGTTCTGTCCTGCAGACTTCGCCAAGGGACCATCCACAAGGAGCTGATCCTCCCACGCCAGGAAGCCTTGGCCAGCTCCCTTACTTACCAACCTCTCCCTCTAGGCAGAGACCAGAACCCATCTAGAAATGGCCTTTTACATTTTTCTGTTTATTTCAGAGAGAGAGAGAGAGCGAGCAGAGAGAGCTTCGATCTGCTTATTCCCTCCCCAGCAGCCAGGGCTAGGCCAGGCCAGGAACTGGAAGCTCAATCCATGTCTCCCATGTATGTAGCAGGAATTCGCACCTCACAGGGTGTGTATTAGCAGAAAGCTGGAATCAGGAGCAGGAGTAGGGGTCGATTCCAGGTACTCCTATCTTAACTAGTGTCTAGAAACCATGACTTGTCACATGTTGATGTCTCTGCCTTTCCATGCAGGAGCTACACGTGGGTCTCCCACGAGAGTACAGGGGCCCAAGGACTTGAGCCATCTTCTGCTGCTTTCCCAGGCCATAGCAGAGAGCTGGATCAGAAGTGGAGCAGCCGGGACTCGAACCGGCACCCACATGGGATGCCAGCACTGCAGGCAGCAGCTTTACCTGCTACGCCACAGCACCGGCCCCTCTCTGGAAGGTTTTGAGTCCAAGGCAGTTGAGGATAGATGCCTTCCTGGAGCCTGTGCTTCTCCCTTCCCTTTTAACCTGTTCGTCTTCATCCTTCTCACTCACTCCTCTGGGTGCCCTGTGTCTCCTCCCCCATGACTCCCCTCTCCCACAGCAAGCTTGATTGCATCCAGCCGGCCTGCCACTGCTGCCTCCTGGCCCACAGCCCCCGGAGGAGCCCCAGCAGCCTTTTGGATTGCCTCCTGCATGGTCCAGGCCCCAATTTCCTGTCCTGCCTATCAGGAGGAGGTGGAACCCCTCCCAACCTGAGGAGTGGGTCATTTCTCTACTTCCTGGCCCCACCCCCAGGCTGTGAGGAATTCTCTCCCGTATACCTCAATCCCCTCCTTTGGCTGAAGCCACCTGACAGGGCAGCGGGACAGGGCTGAAGGCAGACACATGGTAGGCATAGCGGGGCACATGTGGCTTAGAATTCCCTAGAGACTTTGCGGATCTAGGGGCAGGGGAAGCTAGGGCCAGTAACATAAGCCTCAGGCAAGACTGGCCCTGCCTTCAGGCCCATGACAGTGGAATCTAGGCCTAGGGAGTGCCTGTGGCCTCCCTGCCCTCCCATGTCATCAGAAGCTCCGTGGGCTCCTAACCCTAGGCAGCATGTGGCGAGCAGCTGGCCAGAGGTGTCTGTGCAAAGCCATGGTCACAGCTCACCACAGTGTGACCTGAAAACGGATGGGCTTTGGTGCGCAGCTAAGGGAAGTTGGGCCCTGGTGGGTGGAGGCCTAGGCCCCAAAGCTGGGCTGCCTTGTCTTCTGCAGACTGTCTCAGGGCCAAACTGAGGGGACTACAGGAACTGCAAAGCCTGGGGCCAGAGAACCATTCTTCCATGCTTGCTCAGGGCATCTTTGGTGTTCTCTCCCAGCAGTCTCTCTGAGCACTCCTTGGAAAGCTAAAGCCATACGTGCAGGGCTCTGGGGCTGTTTCTCCAGCCCAAGCAATGTCTCCAAGTAGCCACCTGCTTTTCTCCCCACAGCAACTCGTTCCCGATGATAATGAGAACAACGAAGAAAGTAGTAATAGAGGTGAATATCTGGCCTAGCTTTTCAGATGATCTCATCCCATATCAGAGTACCGGGGTTCGGTTCCTGGTTCTGGTTCCTGACTCCAGCTTCTTACTGGTGCACTCTGGGGAGCAGCAGTGATGGCTCAGGTACTTAGGTCCCTGCATCCACATGGGAGATCTGGATTGAGTTCCCAGCTCCCAGCTTCAGCACCAGCCAGGGGCTGTTTCAGGTGTTCAGGGAAGTGAATCAGCAGATGAGATGGCTCTCTCTCTCACCTGTATAAAAATAAAAGAATGGGGCCAGCGCTGTGGTGTAGCGGGTAAAGCCGCTGCCTGCAGTGCTGGCATCCATTTGGGCACCGATTCTAGTCCTGGCTGCTCCTCTTCCAATTCAGCTCTCTGCTATGGCCTGGGAAAGCAGTGGAAGATGGCCCAGTTCCTTGTGCCCCTGCATCCACATAGGAGACCTGGAAGAATCTGCTGGCTCCTGGCTCCTGGCTTCGGATCGGTGCAGCTCTGGCCGTTGCAGGCATATGGGGACTGAACCAGCGGATGGAAGACCTCTCTCTCTGTCTATCTCTCTCTCCTTCTGTCTGTCTCTCTCTCTGCCTCTCCTCTCTCTATGTAACTCTGACTTTCAAGTAAATAAATAAATCTTTTAAAAATTGAATAAGTAAATAATTTTGAAAAAATACTAAGATATTCTGCCTGATGAAGAATATCTTTGAAATAGGTATTATTAATATTGAGTTCATTTTATAGATGAGAAAACTGAGGCTCAGAGAGGAAACTTACTTGCCACAGAGGTAGGAAGGAAGCAGGGAAGGCAAGGGTTAAACACAATGCTGAGGGGCCGGCTTTGTGGCACTGTGTGTTAACCCACGGCCTACAATGCCGGCATTGCGTATCAGAGCACTGGTTCGAGTCCCAGCTGCTCCACTTCACATCCAGCTCCCTGCTAATGCACCTGGGAAAGCAGCAGAGGATGAGGCAAGTGCTTGGGTCCCTGCACCCATGTGGGAGACCCAGATGGAGTTCTGGGCTCCTGGCTTCAGCCTGGTCCAGCCCCAGCTGTTGTGGCTATTTGGAGAGTGAACCAGCAGAAAGAAGATCTCTCTCTCTCTCTCTCTCTCTCTCTCTCTCTCTCTGTATGTGTGTGTGGCTGTCTATTTCTCTCCACCCCTCCATCACTCTGCCTTTCAAATAAATAAATAAATCTTCGAAAAAAAAAATAAACACAACTCTGTGAGCATGAAAAGCAGTTTCTGTTTGGCATTTCCCCTCTCTCTCCATACACAATTCTCCTTGTCCTCCCTCCCCACGTCACCATCTTCTTCTCCTTCCCACGTCACCATCTTCTTTCCACTTTCCCTTTCCCTTTCGTTGCTTCTCAAACCCATCCAATCTCTGCCTTGGGTCCTCCCTGCCTCCCACTCCCGCCTCCGCCCCAGGCTCCCGCAGTCAGCTCACCCCCTTGGCTGCAACTTGGAACTCAGCTGCTCCAGACACACTTTTTTTTTTTTTTTACCAGACCAGATAAGTTTTCACCATTGGGGCAGTGAAGAATTTATTTCTGAATCTGAAGTGGGGAAGGGCGGGGGAGCCCTAAAATCCAGCCCATTGAAGCAACAGAGACGTGAGGAAGCACGAGTCTGGTGTGAGAGTGTGTGTGTGTGTGTGTAGGGGATCCAGGGAGTGGGGGATGGGAAGGAGAAGCAGATCTCAGTATAGTAGAAAGCAATCGAAGCCTGCTGGCTCCTCTGCACCCTGAGCAGAGAAACAAGATGAAAGGGAATGGAATGTGGCAGAATGCAGCGGGCTGTAGGGCACGCACGCTTGGCTATCTTCATCTTTTCAACCATTGCAGTTCAGCGACCATGCCCAGCACTGCTGAATAATAATGTTCTTAGGAAAATCACCAATCACCAATCACTATTCGCCCAATCTGTTGCCCATTTTCTCTCCTGGTTGGATTTGGCACAGAAGCATTTGTAAATTACAGATAGGTTCATCTCCCTTTTCTGCTTGGCAACCTTCTAGATCTCCCCAGAAGCCTCAAGGTAAAGTGCAAGCTGCCTACTTGGCCTGGCCTCAGTCTACCTCTCAACTCATCCCTTGCCATCTCCCACCTCCCCCCACACACACACCTAAGGTCTCTGCACCTATGCTACGCTCTTTCTCTGTTCCAACCGTGGGCCAAGTTATCAGCCTAAACTCTAGCCTTCAGCAATTCTGAGCTTGCTTCAGCCCCTTGAGAAGCAAGCCTGCGAATGTTCTGGAACAACGGTGGGGTCAGAACTGAAGTGAGGTCAGTGCAGGAGAGTGACCACCAGGGTGGAGCTGGACTCAGAAGACAGGCTTTCCAAAATCTCATCGGCGCCTCTCTGGAGCAGAGCAGGTGCTCTGGGGGCACCCTCCAGGAGCTGAAGGAGGCTGAAGATGTCACTTCCTGCTTTTGGGGAACAGAAGCTGCAGGACACAGGGTTTCTGCCAGCTCCCCAGGGACCCAAGATGCTCTCAGTTAAATGCAGCCTCCTAATATCAGCTGTCACAGAGGTGCAGCCAGCGACAGGAAAAGACACGCACACACCACAGGTGGTTCCTTTGTGGAGACCTGATGGAGGGGCTGGGGCAGTGCTGGCGGAGACGGAAGTGGAGCATGGTGGGGAAAATAGGAGAAGAGGAGAAGACTGAATTGGAGACAAAGAAAGGTGGGGAATTGAGAGTGAGACAAAAAGAAGAAGTGGGGGGAGGAGAGGAGGAGGAATAAGAAGACGAGAAAGAGGCCGGCGCCATGGCTTAACAGGCTAATCCTCCGCCTTGTGGCGCCGGCACACCGGGTTCTAGTCCCGGTTGGGGCGCCGGATTCTATCCCGGTTGCCCCTCTTCCAGTCCAGCTCTCTGCTGTGGCCCGGGAAGGCAGTGGAGGATGGCCCAAGTCCTTGGGCCCTGAACCCCATGGGATACCAGGAAAAGCACCTAAGCACCTGGCTCCTGGCTTTGGATCAGCGTGGTGCACCAGCTGCAGCGGCCATTGGAGGGTGAACCAACGGCAAAGGAAGACCTTTCTCTCTGTCTCTCTCTCTCTCACTGTCTACTCTGCCTGTCAAAAAAAAAAAAAGAAGAAGAAGAAGAAGAAGAAGACGAGGAAGAGGAGGAGGAGAAAGGAAAGAAGCTATGTGGCCCTGGACCTGTTTCCTTATCTGTAAAACGGGCACAGCACTCTTGCTTTCAAGTTGTTGTTGAGTGAAAATGCCAGCAGGGGCCTGCTTTGGTTCTAGTCCCGGATGGTGCCCGGTGCATCCTCTGGCCCCGCCCAGCCTCAGTCATCTGTTTGTGCAGCCTCTCCAGCCAGTCCTCAGGGCACATGCTGTCACCTGAACCAGCCACAGGCTGGAAGCAGATATGAGGAAGGTGTTGCGAGGTAGGCAGTAGGAGAACGAGCCCCGAATTTCAGGGGAGAATTTTTTAAAGACTCTAGCCCTGAAAGAGACCATTTGGCCCAAACCACTTTCCTTTTGCTAAATTAAAACCTCCCCGAAAGCCACAAGGAAAACCTTCGAGGGCAGGCTCTCCCCCAAGCAGGCAGTTTATGGGGTAGAGCGTGGGGGGCCTCAACCCTGGTTGTTCCTCCACTCCCAAGAAAGAGCCAAAGGGCCGGGCACTCCCAAGAAAGTCCCCAAAGAGCTTTAGGAACACCCCCAACCCCAGTCTCACACACCGCCAGGCAGGAAGGTTCTAGAAACACATGGGCAGGGCAAGAGATGGTGGGGCAGGGCGGGAGGGACTCAGGTGGGTGCTAAGGACCAGAGTGTGGGTACTGGCAACAGTGAGGCAGGAACAGAGGAAAGGTGACCCAGAAATGGCAAAACCATCCCAACTACAGCCTCCATGAGCCCCCCTGCCCCCACCCAGTGCCCTGCTAGATGCCAAGGGCAGACAGAGCTCAAGTTTTCCTGGGAGCTGGGAGCCTGTGGGAGGGGAGGGGAGATGCTGAGTGGCAGAGCTGTCCTGCAGGGGAAGGGGGAGGCAGTGGGGAAAAAGGCAGACTGGCGAGGCTCTCCCCCACCCACCCCAGCAGGCACTTCAATAATCTGATTTCCATAAAGAGAACTTTCCCGGCCATAAAGATTTTATTGAAACTCCCAGCAGCCTGATAAAAGCATAATTCCACTGACCACAATCTACCTAGGAATAGCTCCAGGATATTACGCTGGAACTTGCTGGGCAAAGCCATCCCCCTTCTGGAAGGCTGCTCACTCCCCTCCCCCTCTCCCTCTCCCCCAGGGGGCGGGAGGGGCCTGCATTTGGCTCAACTTTGGACTCTCCGTACTCCGTGGGGAAAAATGTTAGTCCAAGGCCAAAAAGCAGCCCGGCTCCGCAGGCCTGGGGCAGAGCAAAAGGAGGCCTCGAGCCAGGCTGTACAAAAACTGTGCGACACTCCTGCAGCTCTGGCCCACGGCAGGTCTGCTCCCCCCAGGGCATCAGACAAAGTCCCCTGACCCTCTTAGATGACAGATGTGTATTCACTTCGTGCTGACTCAGTGACCCGAGGCAAAGTTACTTTTCTGCTCCAAGCTGCAGCCTTGCAATGGGTAAAGGAGGTGAAAGACTATGTATTGAAAGTGTTAAGGGTCATGAGGGGATATGAGACACCTTATGTAAAATGCCCAGGGTCTTGCTTGCCACACCGTGGACCCCTGCCCCAATGCATATTATGCATCCGCTACCCTACTCCGCTACCCCACCAACCCCTCTGCATGTCGGAAAGAAAACAGCCATGGGAGGCTTCTAGATTCTGTGAGTCAATTTGCTATAAACTGACGAAATTCGCTCCCTCTGAGACTTTGGGAAAGTCCTTTGCCCTCTCTAAGCCTCAGTCTTCCCATCTGTCCAATGAACGCAAGGAGTTAGAGGAAGTGGTCTAAGTAACTTCCTGGCTCTGGCTTTGCATGACTCAAAAGCTGACCACATGGGCGGGCCTCATGGCGCAATGGATTAAGCCACCGCTTGCAGCACGAGCATCCCATATTGGCACTGGTTGAAGGTTCCACTGCTCTGCTTCTCATTTAGCTTCCTGCTAGTGTGCCTGTAGAAAGCAGCAGAAGATGGCCCAAATACTGGGGCTCCTGCACCCATGTGGGAGACCTAGATGGAGTTCCAGGCTGCTAGCTTCAGCCTGGTCCAGCCCCAGTTGTTGTGGCCATCTGGGGAGCGAAGCAACAGATGGAAGACCTCTCTTTCCCCAACTCCCCTTCCCCTTGCCCCCACAGTATTTTTTTCTTAAAAAAGAAAACTTCAGGGGCCAGCACTGTGGTACAGTGGATTAAAGCCCCGGCCTGCAGTGCCATCATCCCATATGGGTCCCAGCTGTTCCTCTTCCGATCCAGCTCTCTGCTATGGCCTGGAAGATGGCCCAAGTCCTTGGGCCCCTGCACTCACGTGGGAGACCCAGAAGAAGCTCCTAGCTCCTGGCTCCTGTCTTTGGATCAGCACAGCTCTGGCCATGGCTGCCATTTGGAGAGTGAACCAGTAGGTGGAAGACCTCTCTCTCTCTGTGTCTCTACCTCTTTCTGTAACTCTGTGTTTCAAATAAATAAAGTAAATCTTTAAAAAAAAAACTTCAGATTTTTATTCTGAGTGAAATGGCGATCTCATGGGAAAGTTTTTAGTTTGAACTTTTAACTGTTTAAATTTTTAAAAAATATTTATTTATTTATTTATTTATTTATTTGAAAGAAAGGCAGAGAGACATCTTCCATCTGCTGGTTTACTCCGCAGATGGCCACAATAGCCAGTGCTGGTCCAGGTCGAATACAGGAGCCAGGAGCTTCATCCGAATCTACCCGCTGGGTGGTGAGGGCCCAAACACTGGGGCCATCCTCTGCTGCATTTTCCTGGCCTTTAGGAGGGAGCTGGATGAGAACTGGAGCTGTTGGGACAGAAACTGGCATGCATGTGTGATGCCAGTGTCACAGGAGGTGGCCACTCTGTTTAAATGTTTTAACAGACGCATAAAAATTGTAACTATGGACAGGATAGCAGGTGATGTTGCAATACAGGTGTACATTGCATACTGCCCAGTCAAGGTAAACATATCGAGCTCCTTAAGCATTTAAAGCTTCTTCATGGTGAAAAGCTTCCAAGTCCTTTCTTCTAGCTTTTAAGAGAAATATACAATGCATTATCATTATGTACAGTTGCCCTACTATGTAATTATCAGAACTTCTTAGTCCTATCTAACTCTAACTTAGTGCCTGTTAATCAGCTTTCTCCATCCTTCCCTCCAGTCTCCATAGCCTCTGGTAACCACCACTCTTCTCTCAAGTTCTATGAAATCAACATTTTTTAAAAAAGATGTATTTATCTATTTATTTGAAAGGCAGAAGTAACAGAGAGAGGAGAGGCAGAGAAAGAGAGAGAGAGAGAGAGAGAGAGAGAGAGATCTTCTATCCACCGATTCACTCCCCAAATGGTCACAATGGCAGGAGGTGTGCTGATCCAAAGCCAGGAGCCAAGAGCTTCTTCCAGGTCTCCCACACGGGTGCAGGGACCCAAGCACTTGGGCCATCTTCCACTGCTTTCCCCAGGCCATAGCAGAGAGCTGAATCGGAAGTGGAGCAGCCAGGTCTCGAACCAGCATCCATATAGGATGCAGGCACTGCAGGCGGCAGCTCTACCTGCTAGGCCACAGCGCCAGCTCCTGAAATCAACAGTTTTAGTGTCCAGCCATGAGTGAGAGAGTATGCAGCATTTGTTCTTCTGGACCTAGCCTATTTCACTTAGTAGAATGACCTCCAATTCCATCCAGGTTGTGGCAGATGACAAGAGTCCATCCTTTATAATGGCTGCATACTATTCCATTGTGGATAGGTGCCAACTTTTGTTTCCCCAGCTGCTGAACACTTAGAGAGTGTAGATGTCTCTTTGACAGACTCATTCTGTTTCCCTTGGATAGATACCCAAGAGTGGGATAGCTGGGTTGTATGGTAGGTGTATTTTTAGTTTTCCCAGGAGCCTCCTTGCTGTTTTCCACGGTGGCTGTGTTCATTTACATGCCCACCACCAGCGAGTGACAGTTCTTTTCCTATACCCTTGCTAGCCCTTGCTATCAACTGTCTTTTTGAGAACAACTTCTGCGTTAAGCAGGTCCCTCTGGCTTCTGTTTCGAGCCTAGAAAGACAATTAGGAGGAGAGCTCGAGTAGAAGTCGAGACACCAGCCGGGAAGAGACTGCTGCAGGCCAGGCAGGAGGGGATGACGGAGCAATGATGCTGCCATGAGCCCCCAAGACAGAAACCAGCAGGGCAGCTCTTGGAATAGCTTCTAGAAAGGAGGAAGTTGTCATGGGGCTGTGGATCAACAGGAAGAGACAAGGAAGGGCCGCAGATGTCCCAGTCCTGCCCCCCGAGCATGCGCAGACGACCTCACTGTAGGATGGTCTGAATAGAAGCCAGATTCGGAGGCAGGCAGTCGTAGGGTGCAGCTGACACCCAGGGTGCTTCTGTGACCTGCTCCGCGCCTCCCCCCTCCTCCTCCTCGATTAGGGCAGGAGTGGGAAGAGTGACAGCACCCCGTGAGTGGGATTCTAGAGATCGCTATGCTGCCACACCCCTTGGCTCGCACTGTCTGTACACGGATGCTGCCTCTGTGGGCCGCCCGCAGAGTGTCCCACGGTAAAGTGGATACTTGCAAAGGCATCCTCGTGGTTAGCAAGAGAAGATGCAACAGCAGCTGCAACACCACAGGACAGGGAGCAGCTATGCTGGGGCTAGACAGAGGAGGAGAGCACAGGAAAGAGTGTAACACGAAGTACAAAGAAAGGTTGAATGAGAGGGGCTGGCACTGTGGCACAGCGGGTTAACGCCCTGGCCTGAAGCACCAGCATCCCAAATGGCAGCTGGTTCAAGGCCCAGCTGCTCCACTTCCCATCCAGTTGTCTGCTGTGGCCTGGGACAGCAGTAGAAGACGGCACAAGAGCTTGGGCCCCTGCACCCACATGGGAGACCTGGAAGAAGCTCCTGGCTCCTGGCTTCGGATTGGTACAGCTCCGGCCATTGCGGCTAATTGGGGAGTGAACCAGCAGATGGAAGACCTCTCTCTCTCTCTCTCTCCCTCTCTCTCTCTGCCTCTCCTCTCTCTGTAACTCTGACTTTCAAATAGATAAATCTTTAAAAAAAAAAAAAGGTTTCATGGGAGTCAACTCAGGGAAAGATACAGACAGAACAAGGATGGGGCACTCTGGGAAAGTTCCCCAGAGGTGAGCTGGAAAGACAGCTTGAAGAATGGGTGTGATCCATGAGCTCTGCACAGAGGCCAACCTGGTTCTTGTCCCGAATGTTTCACTGGCTTGCTGTTTGGTAAGGTTCCAGGTCTTCTCGGGGCATCAACTTTCTAATTTGGATAATGAAAGGTTTGCAGTAAATGATCTACTAGGCAAGTCTCAGCCTCCTTGAGGGTTAGTATCCTAGTATTGAACACAGAGGGGTTCTCAACAACTTTGTTGAGGGGATCATCAGGGGTGTGGGGTGATGCCTGGGATGTAGGTTCGCTCTAGAGCTGAGATTTCCTACTATCAGCCACCACCCTTTCCGGAAGGTGTATTCATTGTTTTTGCTTCATTCACACTGACAAATGTATATCAAAAACTTTATGAGAAATGGACTTAAAATTCAGATTATTTTGGTGTAAAGAATTTTAAATCCATGCACAATTATTTTCATAATACACACATTTTCCTTAAGGAACTATCCCTGTCCCATGTTCAATCGGTATGTTTCGGCTAAAAGCCGGTTCCATTCTTGGTTTAAGGGAAGAGCATGTGACTCAGATCTGACCAATTGGCACTGTTTCACGTGGCTACGGTGATTATTTAGAGATGGGTGTGGTGAGGCTTGGCTCTGGGACTTTTGGAAGAACAGTCAAAAGAGAGAATTTCTTCTGCCATTGAACGTGGAGATTTGAGGGTGTAATCTTGGACCTGTTGGCCACCATCTTGCAACCATAAGGGGAGAACCCATCAAAAAATAAAAGCAATACACAAAACAGCAGAACTGAGAGGACAAGAGGAAGGTTGAGCCCTGATGATGTTCTGAGGGACTAGATCCAGCTGTGCCTAAAACTGTGCATACCCACGACATTGTCAATGCCATGAGATGATCAATATATGGATTTTTAAACCTGAAGCCTGCTTGAGTTGAATTTTAGTTATTTGCAACAGAAAGAATTCTCTTCACCTTCCATGTGGTCCAGCTACTCAGGATCACTTGCTAGTCCCAAATAATCTAGAATCTTTCCTATCGCTATTATTTGCACAGACTGCTACTTCAGTCTGGAATCTTGCCCCACACCCCTATTTCTTAAAAGAGTCACTCAGAGCATGATGTCTGGAATGGTGGACTAAGGACTTCTAAAAATCTGCTCCTCCTTAAAAGCAATGAGAACTCTGGCACAAATGATCAAAATAAACTTTTCCAGAACTCTGGAGATCAACCAAAAGCTTGCAGTAATCCAAGGAGTTTTACTCAAAAAAAAAAAAAAATCCTGCCTGACTCTTGGTAAGAACAGTGAACTTGGTGGGGTTTGGAATTGTCCTATGCTCCATTGCTTCCTCCCCAGCTCCACTGTAGTCTTGGAAACCAGCAGATTAGCAACAGCCAGACGGGTCAGAATCAGATCAGGACTGTAGATCCTCACAAAGACCAATTCTCAAAGAACTGTCACTACTTGGCCTGTCTAGTGCCTTCCTGGGAAAGCACCAGTAACAGAACTTGCTTTAATTCGATCCAACTCAGTGTTCACTCAGTTGGAAAAATTCTATCCCCAGAGAATTTCCTGCAAACAATCAGTGGCAATTGGTTAACCCTATAGCAGTAGCACCATCTGGGGCAAACAAGGGGCTATCAGATCAAAAAAATCTTAAAAGGAAGATCTGAGGAATAGGATATTCATGGACACCTTGGACATGTTCTGACAAATTCCTGGAGTTCTAGAAGGCCACTCACATGCAGGGCTGTGCGCATGCTCCAGATGCACCTTAGAAGACCTTCCACTTTCACCTCTGCTTGGCAATGAGACTTGGTACAAATAGATTGTGAAGGCTAAGGCAAAGTTAAAAACTGCTGGAGCATTGAAGCAATGCCCCAACACATACATACATGTACACACACACACACACACATACAAAGTCTTTATTGATAGGTGTGTTTATTGTTTTAGTGCATTTAAAGAAATCCTTGGCCAATCGTTTAGCTGGCCATTAAGCTAACCAAGCACATACTTCAGCAGCCTCATACAACAGGGAATACATGAACTTCACAAAATGACTAAATAAGCAACAGCAAGTTAAACAAGCAGTGACAGAAAGCAACCTTGGGAAGAGGGGAGAAATGGATTTTTGGGATTGTCACATTATATTATGCGACACGTTCTGCTTTCAACAAGCAGTTCTGAGACATGCAGTGACACAAAGTATGGTTCACGTTTCAGGAAAAGAAGTAATTGACAAAACTGTCCCTGAAGAAAGAGAGAGGTTGGACTTACTACACTAAGACTTTAAGTCGTCTGTTATAAATATATCCACTCAATTAATGTAATTCATTACATCAACAAGTTAGATTACAAGGTGATGAGTATGATCCTATCAATAGATGCAGAAAGTAATTTGCCAAAATTCAATACCTATTTGCAATAAAAAAAGAGCTTCCTTTGTAGATAAGGCACTTCTGTAAACACGTATAGCTGGCATCATATTGACAGCCCTGGATAATGCAATGGGATTTTCAAAAGGAAATAAAAAGATACAAAGATTGAAAAGGCAGAAATAAAAGCATGTTTGTTCACAGATGTCATAATTGTCTATTACAGAAAATTCTAAACAATCACCAAAAAGCCTCTGGGAACAAATAAGTTGCAAGATGCAAAATTTATTTATTCTTTTTTTTTAAACTTGAGGAAACCACATAAAATAATTAAAGGGCATTGAAATTGGAAAGGAAGAAAAGAAGTACAAATTATCTTTATTCATAGATGACATGAAAGATATGGAGAAAAGTCTAAAGATTCCACAGAAGTTAGTAAAACCAGTAAACAAGAAAAATTGAAAGATAGAAAATCAACACACAAAAATTGGTTGTGTGTCTATACATTAACAATGAACAACACAAAAAGGAAACTAAGAGAACAATTCCATTTATGCTACCATTGAAAAGATTATAGTACTTAAGAATAACCTCAACTAAGAAGGCAAAAGGGTTATACATTGAAAATTTTTAAAAGTATCCTTAAGAAAATTAAAGAGAACACATAAAATGGCAGGACATCAGTTATTCATGGATTGGAAGAATTAAAAGTCTTTTTAAAAGATTGATTGAATGATTGATGTAAAGGCAGGGTATCTGAGAAAGAAAGAGAGAGCAAGAGCGAGAGCAAGAGAGAGAGAGAATCTTCCACCCACTAATTCACTCCCCAAACAGCTGCAACTGCCAGGGCTGGGCCAGGCTGAAGCCAGGATCTAGGAACTCTATCAAGGTCTCCCATGTAGGTAGCAGACGCCCAAGTACTTGGGCCATCTTCCACTGTCTTCCCAGGGGCATTAGAAGGGAACTTGATCAGAAGCAGAACAGCTGGGGCTGAAACCAGAGTTCTAATATGGGATGCTGGCATAACAATAAAGATTTACTTATTTACTTGAGAAGCAGATTTACAGACAGAAAGAAGAGACACGGAGAGAGGTCTTCCATTCACTGGTTCACTCCCCAGATGACTGCAATGGCCAGAGCTGGGCCAATCTGAAGCCAGGAGCCAGGAGCCAGGAGCTTTTTCTGGGTCTCCCACGTGGGTGCAGGGGCCCAAGCACTGGGACCATTTTCTACTGCTTTCACAGGCATATTAGCTGGGAGCTGGATGAGAAATGGAGTGGCCAGCACTGCATCCCAAATGGGATGGCAGCACTGCAGGTGGAGAATTAACCTACTGAGCCACAGCGCTGGCCCCAGAAGTAATATCTTTAAGATGACATACTACCCAAAGATACCTGCAGATCCAAAGCAATCCCAAACTCTCAATAGCATTTTTCCCCAGAAAGAGAAAACTATCCTAAAATGCATACGGAATCTCAAGGGACTCTGAAGAGGCAAAATACTCTTGAAAAGTAAAAACAAAGTTCAGAAGGTTCACACTCCTTGATCTCAAAATTTACTACAAGTCTACAGTCTTAAAAACAAGACAATACTGACATAAGGACAGATAAATGAACCAATGGAACAGAACAGAGAGCCAAGAAATAAATCCTCATATGTATCATCAAATTCATTTTGACAAGGGTGCCAAAACCATTCAGTGGGGGAAAGAATAATCTTTTCAACAAATGATTCTGAAGAAACTGGATATTCACATGCAAAAGAATGAAGTTGAACCATTACCTAATATCATATATAAAAAGTAACTCAAGGGGCCAGCACTGTGGCATAGTGGCTAAAGCTGCCACCTGCAGCTCTGGTATCACATATGGGTACCAGTTCAAGTCCCACTGCTCCACTTCCAATCCAGCTCCATGCTAATGCGCCTGAGAAAGCAGCAGGAGATGCCCCCATGTTCTTGGGCCCCTGCACTCACATGGGAGACCCGGAGGAAGCTTCTGGCTCCTGGCTTCAGATCAGCCGACTGTTGCAGCCAATTGAGGAGTGAACCAGCAGATTGAAGACCTGTCTCTCTCTCTGTCTCTCTGTCTCTCTGTCTCTCTGTCTCTCTCTCTCTCTCTCTCTGCCTCTCCTTCTCTTTCTGTGTAACTCTTAAAAATAAATTTAAAAAAAATCTTAAAAATATTAACTCTAAATAGATTGAAGACCTAAACGTAAGAGCTAAAACTATAAAACCATTGTAAAAAACCATGGGGAAAGATCTTCATGACGTTAGATTTGCCAATAACTCCTTGGATATGACACTAGAAGCACTGGCAGCAAAAGAAAAATAATAAAATTGAACTTCATAAAAATCAGAAACTTTTGAGCATCAAAAAATAGTAATCAACATAGTAAAAAGGAATGGGGGAGGGACAATATTTGGAAAATCTACAGAATATGAGAGAATATTTGGAAATCTCACATACAATAAGGGATTAATATCCAGAATATACAAATTAATACTCAACAGCAAAAAAGAAGCAACCCAATTCAAAAATGAGCAAAGAACTTGAATCGGCATTTCCCCAAAAGATTACAAATGTCCACTAAATACATGAAAAGATGCTTAACATCATTAATAATTAGGGAAATGCAAATCAAAAGTACAATAAGATAGCACTTCACACTCGCTAGGATGACTATTAGAAAAATGAAAACAGAAAAAAAAAATGTTAACCAGAATAAAGAGGATATTTGGCACAGTGATTAAGCTGCCGTTTGGGAATGCCATCATCCAATATCAGAGTGCTTGGGTTGGATTCACTCCTGATTCCAGCTTTCTGCTAATGCACACTCTTAGCTGCAGCAGCTGGTGGCTCAAGTAGTTGGGTTCCTGCCTCCTGGTTTAGGTCTTGCCCAGCTCTGGCTGTTGTAGGCACCTGAGAAGTTAAATAGCAGATGGAATGCACTCCCCAGTGCGAGCTCACTCTCTTTTTTCCTCCCAATTTAACAGAATAATTTTTTTAAAAAAAGGAGTAAAGGCAAAAATTAGCCTAGAGGTTAAGATGCCTGCATCCTGGGGCAAGCATTATGGTGCAGCAGGCTAAACCACTGTGTGAAACACCAGCATACCATATTAGAGCACCTGATTCAAGTCTCAGGTGTGAAACTTCCAAACCAGCTCCTTGCTAATGCGCCTGGGAAAGCAGTGGATGCTGGCCCAAGTCCTTGGGCCCCTGCAGCTTATATGGGAGACCTGGATAGAGTTCCTGGCTCCTGGCTTCAGCTTGGCACAGACCTCTCTGTTGTAGCCATTTCGGGAATGAGCTGGTGGATAGAAGATCTCTGTGTGTGTATGTGTGTGTGTCTCCCTCTCCTTCTCACTCCCTCTGCCTTTCAAATAGATAGATAGATGATAGATAGATAGATAGATAGATAGATAGATAGACAGATAGATAGATAGATTTTAAAAAATGAATAGCTATGTTTTTTAAAAAAATTAATTCCGGGAAAATTTGGTATCCATATTCAAAAGCATGAAGTTGGAACCCTACATCACACCAAATCACAAGTTAACTCAAAATGTTTTAGAGGTCTAAATTTAAAAACTAACAGTAGGGGCCAGAGCTGTGGAATAGTGGGTGAAGCTGCCAGCAGTGCCAGCATCCCATATGGGCACCAGTTTGAGTCTTGGCTGCTCCACTTCCTATCCGGCTCTCTGCTATGGCCTGGGAAAGCAGTAGAAGATAACCAAGATGCTTAGGCCCCTGCGCCCACGTGGGAGACCCAGAAGAAGCTCCTGCCTCCTGACTCCTGGCTCCTGGCTTCAGATTGGCACAGCTCCGGCCATTGCAGCCATCTGGTCAGTGAACCAGCAGATGGAAGACCTCTCTCTCTCTCTCTCTCTCTCTCTCTCTCTCTTTCTCTCTGCCTCTCCTTCTCTCTCTATGTAACTGTGCCCTTCAAATAAATAAATAAATCTTTTCAAAAAAGCTAACATATAGAGCTCTTAGAAGAAAAAAGCAACACGGCAACATGAGGTTCTTATGGTTTCTTAGAAATAACACCAAACACACAGTGACAAAACAAAAAATAGATAAACTGAACTTCATCAAGATTAAAAACTTTTGTATTGGAGTAGGTGTTTTGTGCAGATCAGAGTACCTGGGTTCAAGTCCCAGATTTACTCCTGATTCTAACTTGCTGTTAATGTAAACCCAGGAGAGATCCATGTAATCCAATAGATGAAATATCTTTGTCTCTCTATTTCTGCTTCTCTCTCTCTCTCTCTCTCTCTGTGTGTGTGTGTGTGTGTCTTCCAAACAATTTAAAAAAGAAAAGGAAAAAGAAAGAAGAAAAAAGAATGAACAAGTATTGACAATGATGTGGAGAAATTGGAACCATCATACACTGATGGTGGGAATGCAAAATAGATATATAGCTGCTTTAGAAAACAGATAGGGGCCAGCATTGTGATATAGTGGGTTAAGCCACTGCCTACAATGCCGACATCCCATATGGGCACTGGTTCAAGTCCCAGCTGCTCCACTTCTGATCCAGCTCCCTGCTAATGCACTTGGGGAGGCAGTGGAGGATGGCCCAAGTGCTTGGGCCCCTGCACCCATGTCAGAGACCCTGATGAAGCTCCTGTGTTCAGCCTGGCCCAGCCCAGGCCATTACAGCCACTTGGGGAGTGAACCAACAACTAGAATATCTCTCTCTCTCTCTCTCTCTCTCTCTCTTTCCTCTCTCTCTGTCTGTCTCTCTGTCTCTGTTGCTCTGCCTTTCAAATAAATTTAAAAAAAGAAAACAGATAATTTCTCAAAATTTAAACACAGAGTTGACTCAAAAATTCTACTCCAATATACCCAAGAGAAATGAAAACTTATGTCCACAGAAAAACTTGTATATGAAGGCTAATAGCAATGTTATTCATAATAGCCAAAGAAATGAAAATAGCTCAAATGTCTTATCAACTGATGAGTGAATAGAAAAAATGTGGCTTATCCATATTGTGGAACATTATGTGGCCATGAAAAGGAATGAAGTACTGTTGCCTAGTACAACCTGGATAAAGTTTGAAAATATTATGCTAGGTGAAAGAAACCAGATGCAAAATGTTACATACTGTATAATCCTACTTATATGAAATAGTCAAGGAGACGGGGAGTAGATGACTGATTGCCAGGGATATGGGGTGGGAGAAGTGGAAATTGAGAAAGATTGCTAATGGGCGTAGGATGTCTCACCAGGTATATGAAATTATTCTTATGTTAGATTATTGGGATGGTTGATAACTTTGTAAATATGCTAAATAACACCCAATTGTGCACCGTGAAAGGTGAATTCCACAGCTTGTGATTCTATCTCAATAAGGCTCTTATTTTAAAAAAAAATTAACTGAGAAGTTAATTCCTTTGTGAAATGGTGCCCAGGCACTTTCCTTACCTTCAGTCACTCGAATCTGGGACGAACTCTGTGAGGAAGGGACGAGCTTCTCCACGTCACAGCTGGCAAAACTGAAGCATCATCAAGAAGTAGCAGGACGGGATTCTAACTCACATCTGTGCGCTACCTCCTCCTTCTGAGGCCTGGCTGGGGGCACTCCTGCCCTGCCTGCCTGGAGATGCAATGGGGGCTGGGAATCAGATGGGGTGGTGCCGACTGGCTCAGCCGCGGCTGGTAAAAACCTGTCTGGAGCCGCAGCAGCCTCGCAGGCCAGCAGGCAGGGTGTATTTTTATCAAGGGTCACAAGGAATTTCCCCACCGTGGGGATCAATACCACTTCATTATTCATGGCGGGGCTGGGCCAAGGGTAGCTTCGAGTGAGGGCTCCTGCAGGCATTTCGCCTGTGGGTGACTCCCATTCTCCTTCGGGGGTGGGGGGGCCTTGCCTCTGCCCCAGGGCTGCCTAATCAGGACATCCTCACTTCTTTGTATTCCTGAGTCATTTGTATGAGTGACCTCAGCCCCAGTCTGTCCAGGTGTTAGGGGGATTCTGCAGCTTGCCCAAGGTCCGTGGCAGAGCTGGGTTCCAGACTCAACCTCTCTCTACCCCATCTGCCCACGGATTGCTCCTCCAGTCTTTCCACCTGCTGAACTCTCTTCTAAGCTGTGTCCACTGATTCAGTGAGATATGCCACAATCCCAACTTGGAGCGGGAAACTGAGGCCTGGGGAGGGAGAAAGTGTAGAGAAACCACCACAGTCCAGCTCCTCTCTCCTCCCTCAGAGCGTTGTAGCAGTGGTAAGGCCCACTGGCACACAAACCAGTTCTCCAGCTCCTGCCTGGAAGCTTTTGGATGATGGCCTTTAACCCTTTCCTACTCACAAGAGCACAGGCCCAGGGAGGGGTCTGGACCCAGGCGGCTCCCAGTGCAAAGAAGCTGTACTAGAGGCCTGATGCTTGTGCCCACCCCAGCCCCACTGTACCCACCCACAACTGGGGCCTTGAAGAGGTGTAGAGGAGACTTTGGGGAGCATCCTCCCTGCCCCCACCCTGGAGTAGCAGCAAGAGCAGCCTCCAGGTGCCGGCCTTGGCCACCCCAGTATTCTTGGGCTCCTCCAGCAGCCAGCAGCAGCGGCAGCAACAGCAACAGCAACAGCAACAGCAGGCACCTTGCTCCTCCCCCGCAAGCCTCCCCCAGGACCCAGGCAGCTGCCTGGAGCCAGGCAGTCCATGGAAGCCCCCATCCTCTGTCCCTAGAGACAGCTCAAATGACCATTAAGCTGTGAGCAGATGCAGGCAGTGGTAGGCGAGGGCTCAGGGCAGGAAGCATTTTGTTCTCTGCTAATTGGCCTCCTACGGTCGCCAGAGAGGGTCTGGGGCCTGTAAGGAGAGCGGTTGCATCAGTTCTCCTTGGCTGCTCCTCCGTGGTCCGAAACCTAAGTGCTCCGGGCCTAGTGGGCAGCAGACGTCTGGACAGCCCACACTGCAGAGCAGGGAAGGCGAGAAGTGGGATTCACATATGGTAGCCAGCCCAGAGGGCTTCCCTGGGAGCTGGTGAGGGGCAGGGAGTCTGGGATGCAGCAGGCACCTTCTTGGCTCAGAGAGTCCCAGCCCTGCTGCTCTGAGCCCCTGGGCTCTGTTCAGCCCCTCTCATAGCTGCTGAGTCCCCTTCAGCAACTCAGACTCCTGGGGCCCTTAGAAAGCATCTATGTGGTACTTCCGGAAGTTCACAAGGGATGCGAATACAATGCAGTGGTTAAGATACCTAGCATGGGATGTCTGCATTCTATATCGGAGGGCCTGATTCCGATCCTGGCTCTGCTTTGGATCCAGCTTCCTGCCAAGGCACACCCTGGGAGGCGGCGGGTGATGGTTCAAGTACTTGGGTCCCTGCCACCCATGTGCAGAGACTCAGGTGGAGTTCCTGGCTCCTAACTTCAGCCTGGCCCTGTCCCAGTTGTTCCGAGCATTTTGGGAGTGAACCAGCAGATAGAAGATCTATGAATCTCGCTCTCTCTCCCTCCCTGCCTCCCTCCCTACTTCCTTTCAAGTAAATAAAAATCAAGTTAAAAAAAATTCTTAGGTTGAGGCTGGCATTGTGGCACAACACGGTAAGCCACTGCCTCTGACGTCAGCATTGCATATCAGAGCACTGGGTACAGCCCTGACTTCTCACTTCTGATGCAACTCCCTGCTAATGTCCTGGTAAAGCAGCAGAAGATGCTCCAAGTACTTGAGCCCCTGCCACCCACAGGGGAGACCCAGATGGAGCTCCAGGCTCCTGGCTCAGCTCTGGCTGTTGCAGCCGTTTTGGGGAGCAAACTAGTGGATGGAAGATCTTTCTGTCTCCCCCCCCCCATTGCTTTGGCTTTCAAAAATGAATAAATGATTTTTAAAAAATCTTAAATTCATAGAAAACAGAGTTAAAAGATAAAATTATTTTAGTGCAAAAATTTTTGAAATGTATGCATATGAGGGATCTTCAAAAAAATTCATGAAAATGCATAGTATGAAAAAAATCATGCCTGGCTTTCAAAACGTTTTGCACCAAAATAAACTTAGGCTTCTGTTTTAATTCCATCATCCATGAACTTGTTGAAGTCCCCTCTTCATACCCCCCACCACCTGTGCGGATGAGGAAGCTGAAGTTGAGAGAGGAAGATGGCTGTATTATGCAAACCAATGGCAGAGCTAAGCTCAGGGTCCACAATCCCCCATTCCTCACCTGCCAGCGCCCCAGACCTCAGCGGAGACACAGTAAACCGACTCCTAAAGAAGGCAAGGCCTGTGGGCTTCTCCGCTGTTTTCCCAGCTCCAGAGTCTGGCTCTCAGTAAGTGCCTGGTGAGTCCCTAACTGACTTAGAGACAAGTTGAGCTTTGCTCAGCTCCTGCCCCCTCCTGTCTTTGCTCTGGCATCCAGGAGGCTGAAACTCAGGGGATTGGTACCTAAAACAGGCTCTAGCTGCCTGCTTCCTCCAGCTCCAGTCTCAGACGCTGCTGTGTCCTGAGCTCCTTCTCGAGGGAGGTTCCCCCCACCCCAGTCTATGAGGGTTCTTGTACCTGAATACTCTCTAAGCAGGCATTAGTCCTAGCCGGAAAAAGGTCTCTGAATTCTCTCTTTTTTAATATTTATTTTATTTATTTGAAAGACAGAGTTACAGAGAGAGGTAGAGACAGAGAGAGAGAGGTCTTCCAGACGCTGCTTCACTCCCCAGTTGGCCGCAACGGCCGGAGCTGCGCCGATCCAAAGCCAGGAGTCAGGAGCTTCTTCTGGGTTTCCCACGCGGGTGCAGAGGCCCAAGGACTTGGGCCATCTTCCATTGCTTTCCCAGGCCATAGCAGAGAGCTGGACTGGAAGAGGAGCAGCTGGGACTAGAATCGGTGCCCACATGGGATGCCAGCGCTTCAGGCCAGGGCATTAACTTGCTGCACCACAACGCCAGCCCTGAATTCTCTTTGACCCTTGAACCCACGCCACAACCCCTCCTGACTTATTTCCGGGTAATTCAGGAGCCCTGTGAGGATGTTAACCTCTCTCCTCATATGCCACCGGAAACAGTCCCTTCCCAACAGCTGTTCTTCCCTTCAAGCTCCTCCTTGCAGGCCTAAGTCAGTCCCACAGTGGCTCACTTGCCTCCCTTTCCCCACTTGCCTTAACCATTCTCCTTTTTTTTTTCAGTTTTGACAGGCAGAGTGGACAGTGAGAGAGAGAGAGAGAGAAAGAGAGAGAAAGGTCTTCCTTTGCCGTTGGTTCACCCTCCAATGGCTGCTGCAGCTGGCGTGCTGCGCTGATCGGAAGCCAGGAGCCAGGTGCTTCTCCTGGTCTCCCATGCGGGTGCAGGGCCCAAGCACTTGGGCCATCCTCCACTGCACTCCCGGGCCACAGCAGAGAGCTGGCCCGGAAGAGGAGCAACCGGGACAGAATCTGGCGCCCCGACCGGGACTAGAACCCGGTGTGCCGGCGCCACAGGCAGAGGATTAGCCTATTGAGCCGCAGCGCCAGCCCCATTCTCCTTTTATAATCAGTTCAGAGTCTTTGCTTCTGTGTGGCCCTTCTGTCCATTCTCAAGCCACTCCCTGCTCTGACAGTGACCCTGCCGGGACACAGGGCTGTGACTCCCTTCTTACAGGCAAGGAAATTGAGGCGCAAAGAGGTCGGCTCACTTGCCCAAAGTGAAACAGCTAGTAAGTCTTGAAGCTGGGATTTCAATCAGGTTGTCCCAAATTGCTAGGTAATGCGGACGGCTCATGAGACCAACGGGGCAGAATGTTGCACACGTGGGGACCGCTCCTGCACATCTGGGGCGTTATGAACTCAAACTAACCTTCCTGCCCTCACCTATACATTTGTGTCCCTCTCTGTATGTCTGTATGTCCCTAATGGCCAGACATCATCAGAGCCCAGTACAGGGCTGGGTCACTCCATGAAAGCCTTTTGAACACCAGTCACAGGCTGGCAGAGTTCAAGGGCCTTGAGAGATCTCAGAGGAGCAGGTGCAAGTGGGAAGATGGATTAGATGCCCTGATCTCAGTATTTGTCCACTGCCATCCTCAGCAGACCAGACTCCCAGCCCAAGTGACCTCTCCCTGAGTGCTCTCCTTCCTGGCCAGGGCTTAAGACAGGTCTGAGAGGGGCGTGCAAGCTCTGTTCTAAGTGCTTTATCTATAGCCAGTCATTTCATCCTGCAACTAGCTCTGTGCGGTAAAGAATAGGATTGCTACATGATAGGTGAGGCCCAGAGGGGCTGAGTGACATGCCCACGGTCACACAGCCAGTAAGTGGGAAATGGAACCCAGGCAGTCTGGCTCCCAAAACCTAAGCCCTATCAGCTAGCCATTCAGTGTGGCTGACCACAGACCAGTTATTGTAGGGGTGCTGAGGTGAAATCCTAGCCCTCCTGCGAGGCTCTGCGTCCATGGGATCCTCTCTTGCTGGTTCTTTCTAGGACTTGTCTTGCTCCAGTCTCTTGCCTGAGCGTCCTGTACGTGCCCCAGGCTCTTCTTTATGCTGTTCTCACTGCCACACTCAGACACGGCCAGGTGAATTTTCCTGCCTGTCCCAGGGCCTCCTTAGCATCCATGTCAGTTTTGCCAGCCGTGGTATGCTGCTCCCCCAACCCTTGGGCCCAAGCCCAATTGGCCTCACTCCCGAGGTCTAAGGATGAGGCAAATGAACATCTTACTATGTGACAACCATTGTGATGAGCACTTAGTTGGAAGTCATTCCATTGGATCTGCACGCCAGCTTCCTGGAGTGGGGATTCATACCCGCAGTTTCCAGAGAAAGAAACTGAAGCTCCCGGAAACAGTCATTGAGTTAAGTGGTTGAAGCCAAAGACAGAATTTGGACAGTAGGAGTAAGATGATCTGGGAGCAGAGGATGAACCTGGAGCCCGGGCAGCAACAGCGTGGGCTTAGAGACAGCCTGTAGGAACCTGTGAGGAGGCTAGAGAATAACACTTGGCATTTATTGAGCACTTACTGTATGCTAGGCATTGTGCTGTGTGCTTGATATGCATCATCTCCCAGAATCCACATGCAAGAACATAGATACTATTATTTTTTAAAGATTTATTTATTTATTTGAAAGTCGGAGTTACACAGAGAGAGAAAGAGAGGCAAAGAGAGAGAGAGAGAGAGAGAGGTCTTCCATCCTCTGTTCACTCCCCAATTGGCTGCAATGGCCGGAGCTGCACCGATCCAAAGCCAGGAGCCAGGAGCCTCTTCCTGGTCTCCCATGTGGGTGCAGGGGCCCAAGCTCTTGGGCCATCTTCTACTGCTTTCCCTGGCCATAGCAGAGAGCTGGATCAGAAGTAGAGCAGCCAGGACTTGAACCGGCGGCTTTACCCCATGCCACAGCGACAGCCCCATGAAGTTGAGGCATAGAGCCAAGGAATTTGCGTAAGACCATCCAGGGAATAAGTGATGGGGTCAGATCCTGAACGCCATCCGTCCTACTTGTCCTAAGCAGGAAGTGGGGACTGAGTGGTGCAGGTGACCAAGAGAATGCTGGGGCACACAAGGGTACTCCAGCTGGGATCAAGTTCAAAGATCCAGGAAGGTGAATTTTATTGGGAAATGGGGAGGGGGATGGGAGAGACTCAGGGCTAAGATGCTTCCAGAGATGGCCATGGGAAGAGGGTTAAACAAGGGAGCCCTGCACTCAGAACTAGCAGAATGGGGGAAGGGGTTCCAATCGGAATGACTTTGAGAAGCCAGGAATAGAGAGTGTTACCGATTTGCTTATTAGGATATCTGAAATTAACATGCTGTGTGTGTTCTTGCCATGAATTCAGAGAATTCTGAATACTGGCTCAAATAAACCAGGCAGCATGATAAGTTTTAAGCTTTTTATTTAGTGAGAGAAATGCATAGGAGAGTGAGGGCTCTATGTAAAAGAGAAAGGGAAGTCTAGATTCATAGCAAGCATCAAGAGCCAGCCACGTGGAGAAGCATACAGGCCGGAAAGCACGGAGCAGGTGGCCCGAAGGCCACATGCCCTGAAGGTGTGGGGCAACAAGGGGATCAAGGGCAGGGAGGGAAAAGAAGGGCCAAGCCTTAAATCCACTTCCAAAGGGGAGTGGTTAATTAGTCTGATTGGCAGGTGGGCGTACGAGTGTGGTCGGGTAGGGGCAAGAGATCACACAGGGGGTGTGGTGAAGGCGTGGTCTTCCAGCTCACACATCTAATCAATTTTATTCCATCTGTCTGCCTACACCGGCAGGGTCTGAGCCAGGAGCCAGCAGCAGGCACTTTGAAGGAAGTGAGGGGATAGGGTTCTGGCTGGTCTGCGGAATCAAGGGTCCACTGATCCACAGAGGTTAGAGGGGAGACCCAGGAAAGTGTGCAAATGCCTCTCGGTGGGTGCCATTGGAGCCCCTGCCAGAGTTCCAGGAGACAAGGCCCAGAGGCCAACCCCTCTGAACACAGATCCACAGGGCACAGGTTGCAGGGGCAGCCAGGAGTTGGGGGATCTGGCCTTGACCGTAGCAGCACGTTTCACAGGCTCAACTGTAAGGAGGCATTGCTGGCTGAGGGCACAGGACACACACAGGCCTGGCCCAGAGGTGGCTTCTGTTGTAATTATCGGGTGAATTGCATCCACACTGGCAACACAGGAAGACACAGGGCCCCTCCCTCCTTTGTTAGTCCCACACTCCTGCATGCTGCTCCCTTCCCCCTACCCCTCCCCACCTCCCGGCATCCGGTGTCCAAGCCAATGGTAGGTAGGAACAAATAAGGATTGAAGTGTAGGCTGGAGTGACTAACCTTGGCCACCAGGGTGGGGCCCCAGGTGGTATTCTGGGGTAGGGCGTGGAGGGGTTGTGCGCACACTTCTCTGCAGGTCCCCAAGGCCCTGACTCACAGCACTGGGAGTTTTTGCACACTAGGAATGATGGAGTCTGAGACTGAGTGTCCCTGAGTTTCCCAGGGACTGTGAAGGAGACACCACGTGCTCAGCCAGACTCCACGCCCCTGGGATCCGCACGGCACATCACCCCACCCCACCCCCACATTCTCCTAGCTACTCTGCCTTCCTTAGCCCCAAAGGAAACCTCATCAGCATATTAATAGGACATTATGGTTTCTAATGAGGAGCCAGAAAACATTTATGGAGCAGATTAAAGGCAGCTCCACCCCATTAAACAGCCCAGAGCTTGGGGATGGGGTGGGGGGTGGGGTGCAGGTCGGGGGAGGAGCTGAGCAGCTAGGAGGGGCGATTGCGTTCCTTGTGGGCCTGATACAAAGGAAGGCTTGCAGAGCCGCAGGGAGAGGAGCTGGGCTCAGACCTGTATTTCCAGGTCCCCCAAACCTGTCACCCACCCAGGCAGGAGATTCTAGAAATAAGCACATGTGCAGATGGGGCATTTGCTCCTAGCTGCCAGCGATTTCACAGATTCCATATACAAGTGCACAAAGGAGAGATGTTCCGTCCACTTTAGATAAGAGAAAGCAAGGCCCCGAGAAGGCAAGCCATTGACCCGAGGTCCCCCAGCAAGGTGGGAGTCTAAATCCCAATCCGTCCAATTCCCAAACCCGCATTCTCTCCAAAGCACCCTGCGACTTAATGAGCACTTCTCCGTGGGTGTCGGAAATTAGGCTGTGACCTCCCCATCCTTCCCCAGAGCTGTGGTGCTAGTGTGGAAAGGATGCGGTGGCCAGAATAGAAAGATTGGAACTGCAGGGCCAGCTCTGTCACGACCTAGCCGAGCGATCTTGCACAATCTCACTTCACCTGAGTCTCCCTTTGCTCATCTGTCGGAAGAGGCTGGGGCTCCAAGTGCTTTGACCACTGGCCTACTAGCTACAAACCCGACTTTTTGTCACTTGTCAAGTGAGGCCCATGCTTGCCAGCCCTCCTACCTAGTAAGGGATGGGAGCTGGGACCCTTGGCGCCTGCATTCCCACCCGTCTTACTCCTTTATATTTCATTGGTCTCATCACCTACTAACAGACCGGGAAAGTTCTCTCAGGCCTCATTCGCTGTTATGACCTCTGCCCACAGTGTGAATTTCCCCAAAGACAGGGATCTTGGGTTTCGCTCACTGCTATAGCTGCAATTCCTAGAACAGTCCCTGGTCATGAATCAGGATTTCTTCAGCAAGTGAAATAGCCCAGTTTAGGCCTGAGTTTGGGTTTTCTCTGCTCAGCCTTGATCATTTTTTTTTTTTTGGTCGGACACTTTTGCTCTAGGTTTGATTGTTCACTTATTCATTCACTTAACATTATGTGTATGTATAAGTGTGTGTGTGTGTGTGTGTACCAGGTACAATTAGGTGTGGGTGAAATGGCGATGGAGAAAAGATTACCTGGGTCCTTTGTCTCACACAGAAGAATTTCCAAGCGGACAAGGAGTAGAGAAAAGTCAGATGTATTTAAAACTAAGATTTATTGAAGTCTCTTGGAGGGCTCCAAGAGAGGCAAAAACCCAAAGGGGCTAGCGGTGGTGGGGTTTTTAAGCACAATTTTTTTGGGGGAAAAAAACCTGCCCATCAGTACAAGGTGGGGACAAACCCATCAAAAGACCTGATTCGTAATCTTATTGTGAGGAGTCAGACGGGTTAATAGGCAGGCATGTTGGCCCCAATGGAATTTAGGGTTCAAAATGCTTGCTTTCCCCAAAAGTTACCTTTAGTTGCATTAAAAACGCCCACCCCATTCCTTAGGAGCTTCCAATCTTATCTTGAGAGTAGCAAGGGAGTGGTGACTCCACCCTTCTGATGGCTCTCTTTGGTTTTATCTTTTTGTTTAGTCTCTTTCTTCTTTTCAAATAAATAAGTGTTTAAAAAAAACACAGATGTGGCATAAGGTGTTAGGCTGCCCCCCCCCCCCGCAATACCAACATCCAAAATGGGTGGCGGTTCGAGTCCCAGCTGCTCCACTTGTGAACCAGCTCTCTGCTAATGCACCTGGGACAGCAGCAGAAGATGGCCCAAGTGCTTGAGCCCCTGCACCTGCATGGGAGACCCGGATGAAGTTCCTGGTTCCTGGCTTGGCCTGGCCCAGCTCCAGCCATTGCAGTCATTTGGGGAGTGAAACAATGGATGGAATACTTCTTTCTCTGTCTCTGTCTCTCTTTCTGTAACTCTGCCTTTCAAATAAATAAAATAAACCTTTTTAAAAAAACCCACAGAATTGTGGTCTGTGCCCTACAAGAGGCTTCCATTTTGGGGGTTTGTTAGAAAATAAATAAGCTGATTTATAAGAGTGCTTAGTGCCGTGAAGAACATAACACAGTGTGACAAGCTAGGGAGTGACTTGTGGCCAGGGGAGGCTTTTGAGAGAAGTGACATTGGAATCCTGAGGACACTGGTGAGGAGATGAAGCCAGCCAGACCAGATTCTGGGGCAGAAAAAAGCAGCAAGTGTCATGAAAAGCCAAAGTAATAACACACTGGGAGCAAGGGTATTTAGGTTCGGGGGAAATTTCAAAAAATTCGTGGAAAAATGGAATTAAAGGAACAGTATTTTTTGTGAAAGCAATTTGAAATCCATGCATGGTGTTTCATTACACACTTTTTATGTGAACTTTTCAAAGGCCCCTCACTTATGTGAAGTATGCATGAGTCCATGGGGTGGGGTTACTGCTGAAGATGTGGCATGTGTCTGTAGGTAGCTAGTGGGGTGGTCTGGGAGGCAGCTCACTTAGTTCTTGGGAGGGGAAAAAAAGGCACAGTGGAAAAAGGACAAAATTTCGAGTTCAGGGGCTAGCATTGGGGTGCAGCGGGTTAAACCATAGCCTGCAATGCCAGCATCCCATATCAGAACACCGGTTCAAGTCCCAGCTGCTCGCCTGCCAATCTAGTACCCTGCTAATGTGCCTAGGAGGCAGCAGAAAGTGGCCCAAGTCCTTGAGAACCTGCCAGCCATGTGGGAGGCCCGGATGAAGTTCCAGACTCCTGGCTTCTGCCTGGCCCACCTTAGGTTGTTGCCAGCATTTGGGGAACCAGAGGGAAAATTCTCTCTCTCTCTTTCTCTCTCTCTCTGTGTGTGTGTGTGTGTTCCTAGCTCTCTGTCACTGTAACTTTCAAATAAATAAATAGATTTTTTTAAAAAATATTTAATTAATTTATTTATTTGAGAGGTAGAGTTACAGACAGAGAGAGGGAGAGACAGAGAGAGACATGTTCCATCCACTGGTTCACTCCCCAAATGGCTGCAGTGGCCGATCTGGGCTGATACGAAATCAGGATACAGGAGCTTCTTCCAGGTCTCCCACATGGGTGCAGGGGCCCAAGGACTTGGGCCATCTTCCACTGCTTTCCCAGGCCATAGCAGAGAGCTAGATGTAAAGTGGAGCAGCCAGGACTTTAACAGGTGCCCATATGGGATTCTGGTGCCACAGGCGCTGGCCCCAATAAATAGATCTTAAAACAACAACAACAACAACTTGGAGTCCAGAGGCCCCAGGTTCCCGTTCAGGTTGCACCAGTGGCACTTGGGGATCTGTGGCTCAGTCACTTTCCTTCCTAGACCAGTGTCTACATCAGCAAGATGAGCAGGAGGGGCTTGGGTAGACCTCAACCCTGGCCAAAGTTCTCTTCCTCCTTAGCCAGCACCGGCATCCTAGCGGCCCCAGTGCTCTGATGATGCCAACTTCTTCCTTCTGCTCCCCACTGCCAGGGTGGGGTCCCCTCCAGCACAGCAGTAGTGGCCCGGGAGGGAACAGGCGGGTGATATTGAACGCTGCAAAGGGTGCCGGCTGGCTCCTGAACCGCCTAGAGCCCGCGGTGGGGAGGGGCAGCCCTGCTCTGTCTCGCGGCCAGCTCATTTCTGCGCCATACTCCAGACGCTGGTGCACACGTGCCGAGCTTCTCAGGTTCCCTGCTGGGCCCTGCTGGGCCCTGGGACTGCTGCTTCCCCCAGCGCGCCTGCCCGCCCGCCCCCAGTCGCTCTCAGGGCTCTGCTCTGAACTGCCTCCAGCTTTGACTGCATGGCGGCGATAATGAGGTGTCTGCGACTGAACGCAGTGGCCTCGGCGGCGGCAGCGGCGGCGGCAGCGGGGCAGGCCAGCAGGCCAGAGGCCCGGGAGCCAGCTGCAGCCAGCACACGCACTGCCCCAGCAGCTGGCCCTTGGGTCCACCATGTGCCCCCGAGCCACCCCACCAGCCCCAACTGCTCCGATCCCAGGGTAGGGGCAAAGGCTACGAGAGGAGAAGGACAGGCCCAGTCGTGAACCCTGCAGTGGCTCCAGGATAATGCTGCCAATGCGAGAGAGGAAGCGTCTTGGGTTTCAAAGCGGCGATGAACCGGCTAGCAACCCTTCCTATCTGGATAACGATCGGCGTTTACGAGGAACTTTCGCTCACTCTGCAAACGTTTGCCAGGGCACAGACACAGCGCCAGGCTCCGTGCACTGAGCAACACATCCCCTGGGCCTGACGAGCTGGCTTGAAGGTAGAGCAGGAACCAGCAAGAGGGAGGAAGGGTGGGAAGGGATGCTCTGGGCAGAGGGGACGGCGTTTCAGAGATGGGGAAACAGACTGAGAAACAAGAAAGCAGCTCACAAGACAAGTCCCAAGGTTGCCCAAGTTGGTCACATGGGAGATCAGCCACTAGGGGAGACGGGGTGGGAGGTTAAGCTGTCCTTCTAGAGCTTTCTTTGGCCCTGCCCATTCTATATCCTCCCCTTTCCCTAGCTGATCTTGCCCTTAGTCCAGCGCCTCCTCTCAATGAAAGAGGATGGCTAGAGTATTGGCATTTTTGTGAATAATTCAGGAGCTGGGCTGGCAGCACCAGGCCTGGGAGGAGGGCGGGAGCAGGTGTTGCCACATGCCAAGCATGGCAGCTGCAGAGGAAGTGACTCCAGAGGCTTCAGCCTCATCAGCTGCCTGGTCTCCCTTTCTCCAGCAGGAAAGAAACCTCACACCTCTGGTGTGTGTGTGTGGGGGGCAGGGTTGGGGTGGAGGGAAGACACAGCGTAAGGGTAGATGCGGGGAGGGAGCAGATCCAAGTTGACTGGTCACAGCAGGTCCCAATCATCAAGCACTTATGATGCCTTACACTTTGTATCCTGTACTCCACACAATCACCCAGTGGCTTAAAGCGCTATTGCTGTGGTCTTACAGAGAAGCAAGGTGAGGCCCAGAGATGTGCAGTACGTTGCCTAGGATCACACAGCAAATAAATGGAGCCCTAAGATTCAAATCAGGTGTGCTCAATCCACCCTTTCCACTGCCTCTCTCCAGTATTTGGGACTCAGGCCTCTGGGGTTTGGACCCCAGTTTGAATTCTTTTTTGGTATAGTGTGACTTTTGCCCCCCACCCCCAGATACCAAAATCTGAAACCTACTCACATCCTCCTGTGCACTTTAAAGTTCCGTTTCTTTGTTTGAAAGGCAGAGTTACAGAGAGGCAGAGGCAGAGGGAGAGAGAGAGAGAGAAGTCTTCCATCTGCTGGTTCACTCCCTAAGTGGACACAATGGCCAGAGCTGCACCAATCCAAAGCCAGGAGCCAGGAGCTTCTTCTAGGTCTCCCACATGGGTGCAGGGGCCCAAGGACTTAGACCATCCTCCGCTGCTTTCTCAGGCCATAGCAGAGAGCTGGATCCGAAGAGGAGCAGCCAGGTCTCAAACTGGTGCCCATATGGGATGCCGGCACTGCAAGTAGTGGCTTTACCCGCTACACCACAGCACTGCTCCTCCCCTCCCCCACCCCCACCCCCGCCCCGTGCACTTTAAGCCGTCTCTAGATGATGTGTAATACCTACTACAGTGTAACTGCTATGTAAAGGCTTGTTATTTAGGGAATAATGGCAAGCAAAAAAGCCCGTACATGTTCAGTGCAAAGGCTTTTTTTTTTTTTTTTTTGCCAAATCCGCTGATGCGGAACTCACGGATATAGCAGCTGATTGCCTGAGTATATGTGCTACGCAAGAATTCGCTGTTTACCGAAGTTCAAATTGAACTTGGCCGCCCCGTATTTTATCTGTCACATCCAACTAGAGTCAGATTGCCAGCGTGTCCCCGGCAGGTCTGCTACCACCTCGCTCTCTCTCCCTTGTTCCGGGGGGCTCAGAACCTTGGT
Organism: Lepus europaeus; assembly: GCF_033115175.1. Lineage (NCBI taxonomy): Eukaryota > Metazoa > Chordata > Mammalia > Lagomorpha > Leporidae > Lepus > Lepus europaeus. Next base: position 86,908,090 of record NC_084850.1, read on the forward strand.
TTCCTCATCTGCCCTGCACTGCCCAGACGTTCACATGAAGTGATAAAGACCGCAGAGCACTTTGTGCGCCGCCGCGGAACCCTCGGAGCGTGCCGTAAACACGAGCCGATTTCCACTTCTCCTTCTCTCTCTCTGCCGAAGTCCTCGCAGACATTCCTCTCGCCCCTGACCCCCGTCGTTCATGGCCCTACGATGTGTTTATTATCACTGATGGGCATTCTCCAGAACTCACTGAGCCTGCACAGCTCCACCAGGCAGGCATTTGCTATTCCTCTTCTCTTCTCACACAGTGGGGAATTTGGAGGCTTCAGGCTGATGCGCGTTATTTGCCCAAGGTCACTCAGCTGGCCCTGGCCTCCTCTGGCCCTCGCCAGCTTGCTCCCTTCTGCTGCTTGCTCCTTCTGCAGCTCCCTGTGCTGGCCCCAGGTTCTGGATTGCTGAAAGGAAAAGGACTTGCTCAGATTTGGGGTGCATGATCGGGGCACAGAGCTGCCTGAGAAGGCAGCTTGGGGCCCTCCTGGCTGATGTGCTCCCTGGGTCTCTGTCCCACCCTCCCCACCCTGCTTACTCCCTCCCCCCTCGCCAGCCCGGCCCAAGCTGATAGCTCTATCTTACGGAAAAATGCCATTTTCTTCGATATGCCCAGTTGCACGTTCACTATGCATGCTAATCAGCAGCCGATGCTTGCCAGCAATTTGCTTCAGTTCTGGGGCTTGCTCTGGGTTTATTTATTTATTGTTTTATATTTATACCTTGTGTGCGGAGATGGCTGACTTGGAGTGGGAGCAGGCTCTGGGGAAGAGGCCCAACAGGCTTGGGAGGAGTAAGCTGGGAGCCAGCAGGGAACTTGGGGGGGTGTCTTTGCCAGCCCATTGCCTCCTGACAACTGGAGCCTTCCATAGTTTTCCTGGCAGCCTTGGGAGGTAGGCTCAGCAGGGATTAGCAAGCCCACGTGAAAAAGGAGAAAACTGACGCTCAGAGGGGTAACGTCATACATACAGCTCTTTTGGACTGTGGGCCATAGAAATGGAAGCTTCGTCTTGCCTCCCTGTCTGCTAGTGAAGAGCAGTTTCGACCAGAGAGGGGAAGGCACGTGGCTGGGGTCACACAGTGAATTGAGCAGAGCCAAGATCCACCCCGCAGCCCGCCGCCAGCCAGGCCCAGAGTTCTCATAATGCAGTCTCTCTCTCTCTCTCTCTCTCTCTCTCTCTCTCTCTCTCTCAAAATTTATTTATTTATTTGAAAGTCAGAGTTACACAGAGAGAGAAGGAGAGGCAGAGAGAGAGTCTTCCATCCGATAGTTCACACCCCAATTGGCCACAATGGCCAGAGCTGTGCTGATCTGAAGCCAGGAGCCAGGAGCTTCCTCCAGGTCTCCCACGCAGGTGCAGGGGCCCAAGGACTTGGGCCATCTTCTACTGCTTTCCCAGGCCATAGCAGAGAGCTGGATTGGAAGTGGAGCAGCCTGGACTTGAACCAGCGCCCACATGGGATGCCGGCACTGCAGGCAGTGGCTTTACCTGCTACACCACAGTGCTGGCTCCCTCATAATGCAATCTTATAGGCTACCTACCGCCTGCCGAAAAGCAAGAAGCCACGAAGCTCCTGGAAGCTCTCCCCATCGAGTTCTCCACCAAGTTCTTGGTCCTGGACTGCCTACTTACATCAGTAAACATTTGCCCTGTGATGATATTCATGACTAGGGCAGCTTGGCAAGGTGTAGAAAGGGTGATGGGTACACACCGTCAGACCTCACAAGACCCCCCCCCCACACACACACAGGTGCATCTCAAGGCATGTTCATCGCTGCAGTCTTCCATTCATAAAACAGACTAAACTACCTGGTTGGTCATGATCGATGGACCAGATCAATAAGCTACGGTGTGTTTAGATGGTGGAATAGCACACAGCAGTGAAAATGAATGAACGGACTCTGGCTGTGTGTGTTAGCACAGACACATCTTGGATAGAATGTGGCGGGATGAATCAAGTTGTCAGGTGGCCCCAGACACCATCAATAAAGCTTTCAGTATCTCAAGGGCAGGAAAGCAGCTGCCCTGGCAGGGAGGAAGAGAAGGGGAATCAGATCGGAGATGGACCACAGAGGGCTCCCACTTCATCTGTGCACTTTAATAGCCACAGCTGCATGATGGTTAGAACGGGATGAACGCATGAATGCTGCTTGCCCTCAGCCAGAGTTGATTTCCTGCCTTTTCGTGTGTGTGTGTCTGGCAGTCACCTCAACCTGGCCAGGAACTCTTGTTCTGTCCTTTGCTACTTCCCTCCCTTAGGCACCTCGCCAAACTGTAGTGAGCATTGACCGAGATGTTAGCATGGCTTTGCAGCTGTACCTGGTCCAACGTCCCATTCATGGATGGCAAGAGTGACGCCCAAATGCAAAACTCAGCCCCGGCCCTGGAACTAAGAAGATTCTTGGTCCTGATGCCTTGTGGACAAATGCTGATCCAAACAGGATTTCTGATGATCCAAAGCCATAGGAGAGTGGGCAGGCTGCCTGGGGAGAGAAGGAAGCCCAATTGTCCGGACTCTCCTATCACGGGAATCACGACGCAATTGGCGGAATTCATGGAAAAGGCTAAGGTGGGTGGAATGCAAGCGAATCATCCAGAAAGATGGAGAAGAAACAAGGAATCAAGGTGTTCTCAGAGAAGGGCAGGCAAGGGGGCATCTGTGGGACACCGTGACAGCCTGCTGGTCATTGACAAGGGGCTCCTTTCTCCTGCCAGCCGCCACGCATGCTCTGCTAGGCTTGTTACCCTCCCTGCTCTCCACTGTGGTACCTCAGCCCTCTCCTCTCTCTGCAGTCCCCGGGGGCTGAAGAGCAATGGTGGCCTTGCCAATCAGTCTCTGCCCAGACAGGGCGCCTGCAGCCCAGCCCACCCCCGGCCCCTGTTGTTCTTGGACACCCTGCTGGGGTGCTCCAGGAGCTGGTGGTGGGTGGGGCCTTGGAGCTGGCAGCCTCCCCCACCAACCCCCCTACCCCCGGTGTCCCAGCTTTCACTGTGCAAACGATTTTGCTTGGCTTCGACAAATACACAGCAAGCAGTCTAGTGGGCCACGGCATGCTGGGCAATCAGAAATGAGAAGCTGCCACTGATGCGCTCCTCGGCTGCAGGGCTAAACAGATTTCCTTGAGAGGCCAGACCCGAACAGGTCTCTGCTGCCTTCCTGAGCAGCCTCATGCGCACTGCGCGAGTACCGCACACAGCCAGGACGGCTGCAGTCCCCACGGGAGTGAGGCCTTAGCGAGGCTGCACATGACTGTGAATCCCGTAGACAAGGTTCCTGCCGATGGAATTGCAAGGGAGGCTTTGTGCACACAGGGAGAAGCACACGTGTGCAAGGACAGGGTTGTGCGTGTACCCAAGGAGTGTGTGTGTGCGCGCGCAAGGAAAGAGATGACTGTATGTCTACAAGTAGGGGTGTTCTGGGGACAGTTGTTGAGGGCTGAGTGCCGTTGGCTTGGGTGGCAGAGAGTCAAAGCAAGGGGAAGTATACAGGTGCACACAGTGGACGATGGGGAATTGAACACAGTGGGTTGTGAGCAGGTGGACACAAAATGCTACTAATTATGATCCCTTCTCTCTGGCCCCATATGGGTGAGTAAGCACCTTCATGCCTGCTGGAGCATCCAGCACCCCTGGGAAGAAGGGTTATGGCTCTCTCCATCTGAGTTCAAGTAACTTTCCCAAAATCACACAGTTCAGAATTGCAATATAGTTTTCCGACTCCCAGGGTTATTTGCCTGCTATCGTTTGCTACCCTTGCTACCTTGAAAGGGCATTTCTTGCAGTCAGAAGGGTGTCTCCTTTGGGGCTGGTGCTCTGGTGTAGCTGGGAAAGCCGCCGCCTGCAGTGCCAGTATCCCATATAGGCGCTGATTCGAGACCCAGCTGCTCCTCTTCCAATCTGGCACCCTGCTATGGCCTGGGAAAGCAGTAGAAAATGCCGGATCCTTGGGACCCTGAACCCACGTAGGAGACCTGGAAGAAGTTCCTGACTCCTGGCTTTGGATTGGAGCAGCTCTGGCCGTTGTGGCCATCTGGGCAGTGAACCATTGGATGGAAGACCTCTCTCTCTCTCTCTCTGCCTTTAAAATAAATAAATAAATAAATAAAATAAAAATCTTTAACAAAATTAATTTAACAAAATAAATAAATTTAATAAAATAAATAAAAATATTTAACAAAATAAATTTAATAAAATAAATAAATTTAATAAAATAAATAAATAAAAATCTTTAACAAAATAAATTTAAAAAAGAAGAAGGGTATCTCTTCAAGACATGGAGGAGGGGGCCAGCATTGTGGGCAGTGGGTTAAGCCACCACTTGTGACACTGGCATCCTGCAGGTTCGAATCCTGGCTACTTTGCTTGCCATCCAGCTCCCTGCTAATGCACCTGGGAAAGCAGTAGAAGATGGCATAAGTCCTTGGGTCCCTGCACCCGTGTGGAGACCCAGAAGAAGCTCCTGGCTCCTGGCTTCGGATCGGCGCAGCTCCAGCCGTTTCAGCCATCTGAGGAGTGAACCAGTAGATGGAAGACCTCTCTCTCGTTGAACTCCGTATAGCTGTAGCCAAGTCCATGGGCTTGGAAGTGAAACTGTCAAGTTTAAATCCATGTATGTCACTGACTTGCTGTGTGACCCTGGACACGTTACTTAGCCTCTCTGGGCCTGTCGTCCTCATCTGTGAAACAGGAGCTTTTAACTGAGCCAAACTCCTCGGGCATTTTGCAAGACTTAATCTGTGCATGCAGAATGCTTAAAATAGTGCTTGGCACCTGAGAAACAGTTGGCTGCTGTTCTTCTTATTAGTAATTTCCCTTATTTGACCTATCACGGTGTGTGGGCATCGCCACTCTGTAATATATACAAGTTGAAGGGTAAGTGATAACTCACATGTGCTGTTTCTAAATGCAGCTGGTGGATGACAAGGTCCCCTCTTGCATGTGACACTTTTGCCGTTTAACAGGGCCCTTCACCACTCAAAGCTTCCTGAGCCTCCCGGAGAAAGTGCGGTTGCCATCTGCGGGCTGTGTGTGTGTGTGTGTGTGTGTGTTGGGGGAGAGATGGGGGTGGGGTTAATGTGATCAGCCTTCTGGGCCTCTCAAGCTTGGCTGCTGGATGATTGTCCAGGTGTTGAGTCCTGAATTCCTTATTCGTGGATCCTGTGGTTCACCCCCACTCTTCAGCTTCTGCCTCCCATCTGCATCCAAACCAGTGCCCCGTCCACCCACAACACCAATCAACAGCCCCATCACTGTGCCCCCAACCCGCCTCTGTCACCATGTTCACGCCAATCGGCAGAGCAATTCTGCCTTCGGGCTGAACTTTGCATGCTGGCTCCCTCGAAGGAGGCTGTCAGAGCAGAGGTTTATTTAACTCCATTCAGATGGTGTAGAGTTACCAGAGGGAATTGAAGAGAGAGAAAATGGAAGGGGAAGAGAGGGGACAGAGCTAGCGAGAGCCAGCTTGAGAGAGCGCATGGGAAAAAAAAAAAAAAAGGAAAGGAAAGGAAAGGAAATCAGAGGTTCTGAGCAAATGAGAATTCCTTTTCTCTTTTCCCCATGAACGCTGGGAGACAGAAAATTGCCAGTGTCCTGATCTTGCAGATTTCTCATGTCCTTTGCAAGCAGAGATGTCTAGATAAGCCGTGGAGGAAGTGCGAGTGTAAAGGCTTTGGGAGGCCCCTGGGAGACCTGGCTTTGGACCAAGCTCTGCCTCTCTTCATGTGACTGTGGGCGAGTCTCTTCCATTCTGTGGGACTTTGATTTCCTGACATACACACAGGTGTTTGGGGCTGGGAGTGCCCATAAGACAAGTAGCATCATTGTTCCAGTTTTACTTCTTAGAGAGTGAGGGAGAGAAAGAGAGAAAGAGAGAGAGAGAGAGAGAGAGACTCCCATTACCCTCTGGTTCATTCCTCAAATGCTAACACGGCCTATAGGCTGCAGTAGACTGAAACCAGGAACCCAGAACTCAATCCAGATGACCCACGTAGCAGGAAGCCAGTTACTGGAGCCATCATCTGCTGCCTTTTAGGGTCTATATTTACAGGAAGTTGGAGTTGAGAGAGAGAGAGAGAGAGAGAAAGAGAGAGATCTTCTCCTCTATCCCCTGGTTGACTCTCCAAATGGCTACAACAGCTGCTGCTGGGCCAGGTAAAGCCAGGGGCTTGGAATTCCATCTGAGTCTCCCACATGGGTGACAGGAGCCCGACTACTTGGGACATCTTCCACTGCCTTGCCAGACACATTAGCAGGGAGCTGGATCAGAAGTGGAGCAGTCAGGACTCGAACTGGCACTCTGATGTGGGATGCCGGCATTGCAGGTGGCGGCTTAACCCAGTGCACCACAACGTCGGCCCACCACAATGTGGGCATCTTAGCAACTAAGCCTAGATTACTGCTATATGCATTTTATTTTATTTTTTAAAGATTATTTATTTATTTATTTGAAAGGCAGAGTTATAGAGAAGCAGAGGCAGAGAGAGAGAGAGCGAGAGCGAGAGAAAGAGGTCTTCCTTCCGTTGGTTCACTGCCCAGATGGCTGCAACGGCTGATCCGAAGCCAGGAGCCAGGAGCTTCTTCCGGGTCTCCCACGCAGGTGCAGGGGCCCAAGGACTTGGGCCATCTTCCACTGCTTTCCCAGGCCACAGCAGGGAGCTGGATCGGAAGAGGAGCAGCTGGGACTCAAACCAGCACCCATTTGGGATGCCAACACTGTAGGTGGTGGTTTTACCCACTACGCCACAGCGCCAGCTCCCGCCCCCACCCTCCTCGTTTTAAAGATGAAGAAATTGAGAAACAGAAAAACACAGTGCTCAAGTTCATGTGGCTGATAAATGAGGGACCCGGAAATTAAACCCAAGGCAGTGTGACTTCAGAGTCTGCACGCTTAGGGACTCTGCCACCTCCCACTGTGCTGGAACAGTCTTTAGGGATCCCTTCTTAGCTGTGTGACCTGGAGCGAGTCACTTCCTCTCTCTGGGCCTCCGTCTACCTAGGTGCAATGCCTGCTTCTTTCACGTCCTTCCCTCTCAGGGCTGGAGCTGCTCAACTGGAAAGTTTGACCAGAGACACAGATTTTGGTGAGCACTGCCCCTGCACCCAGCACTGCTCTAAACCTGAAATAAGGATGGTGCAGTTAGGGGACGGAACGGGCCTGTGGCCACCGCTGGGAAAGGCCAGCACAGGGACTATTGCTCCCTGCCTGTACCCTCCAGCTGCCTGCCTTGGAGGCACAGACAGCCTAGGGCCATGGCTCTTAGCCCTGGCTCTGTTCACAGTTTAGTCACCTGGGAGTTTTTAAAAACTTGGCCCTGGGCCCCACCCCCAAACAATTAAATCTGGATCTCTGGGGATTGGCATTGGCTTTTTTTTTTTTTTTCAAATCTCCATGAGTCTAACGTGCAGCCAGGGTGGCCCCAGGGAACAGGGACAAAATCATTATAAAGATGGGCTATGGGGCAGGTGCTGTGGTGCAGTGGGTTAATGCCCTGGCCTGAAATGCCAGCATCTCATATGGGTGCTGGTTCGAGTCCCGGCTGCTCCTCTTCCCATCCAGCTCTCTGCTACAGCCTGGGAAAGCAGTGGAAGATGGCCCAAGTCCTTGGGCCCCTGCACCTGTGTGGGAGACCTGGTAGAAGCTGCAGGCTCCTGGCTTCAGATCGGCGCAGCTCCAGCTGTTGCGGCCATCTGGGGAGTGAACCAGCAGATGGAAGACCTCTCTGTCTCTACCTCTCTCTGTAAGTCTGTCTTTCAAATAAATAAAATAAATCTTAAAAAAAAGATGGGCCAGGGGTCCAAGTTCAGGCAAGGGTCAGAGCAAGGTGGGGAGGGAGCAGGCTGAAGAGGCTCTGGGGGCTCAGCATCCCATAATATCCCAGAGTTGGAGGAGAGCCCTCAAAACCCAATGACCCATTTTACAAAGGGGGAGGAGAGCAAGTGGACAGAAGGATACATCTGGAATTTGATTCTCTTTCCCTATCTTGTAATGTGAATCCTATTCTTTGCTCCTGGGCAGGTGGAATCCACCCTGCACAGATCTCTTTGCTCCCATTTGATAGAGGAGGAAACTGAGGCCCATAGGGGACATCTCAGTCCCCCAAGAGCAGACGGCCCAGAAGTTTCAGTGCTGGGAAGGTGGCAGGGTTAGAGCACAGGGCAAGGAACTCAGCCTCCAGTTGTCCATCAATTGACGCTCTGTTTGCCCTACTCAGGCATTTGGGCTACACTGCCTTCCACCTCCACGGGCCTGCACTTCTTTTAATATGAATCAAAGTCTTTAATTCGGTGAGATCACAAGAAAGGCGCCTAATGCAGACGTGCACGGAGAGCGGCTGGCACAGAATGGACTACAGCCGCCTCTCCTGCCTCAATGCACTCTTTGCCAGTTCCCAAGTAGCCCCAGGCACAGACAGTGTCCCCGAGGCCTGTGGCTCCGCCGCATGCCCTGGGACAATCCTGGCAATTTCACTAGACTTTCCCCCAGCACCTCAGTTTCTTCGTCTGTGAAATGGACTTAGCAGAGCACACTTCAGGAGTTGTGAAGCTTGAGGGAGAAAACGGGTGTGAAAGACCTGGCCCAGGGGGCCAGCGCTGTGGTGCAGTGTGTTAATGCCCTGGCCTGAAGTGCCAGCATCCCATATGGGCACCAGTTCGGGTCCTGGCTGCTCCTCTTCTGATCCAGCTCTCTGCTATGGCCTGGGTAAGCAGTGGAAGATGACCTAAGTCCTTGGGCCCCTGCACCTGTGTGGGAGACCTGGTAGAAGCTCCAGGCTCCTGGCCTTGGATCAGCATGGCTCCAGCCGTTGCACCCATCTAGGGAGTGAACTATCGGATGGAAGACCTCTCTCTCTCTCTCTCTCTCTCTCTCTCTCTCTCTCTCTCTAACTCTGCCTTTCAAATAAATAAATAAATCTTAAAAAAAAAAAAAGACCTGGCCCAATGCAGGTACAGAGGCGAACTGGGGGCCTGCTTCCCTCCAGCTGCACTTCTCGCCATCCGGCCCGCTTGACGGAGGCCCTAGCTGGCCTTTGTTCCACTCCCCCAAGCCCAGAAACTCTGTCTCCTGCCATCTACCTTTCTGGGCTGGGAGTGTGTGCTGTCTTCCTTTCCAGAACTCTCCTATGTGGTGGCCTGTGTAGAGGAAGGGAGTGGTGGGGGACAGGTGGCTGGTTGGAGGGGTGCAGAAGATGGACCCGGGGCCCCAGCTTGGGGTGCACCTTGAAGGGTGGGTGAGGAACCTGGCTTTGTTCTCAGGGAGGAAACCACTCCTGGCAGGGTTTGAGAAGGCGTGCATGGGAGCTGATGGCATTGCTCAAGAGCCTCAGCTGGAGAATTAGTCATCGGAGTACAGAGGTAGAAGCAGGGAGAGGTAGGGGAGTGAAAGCTACCGCGCTGGACCTGGGGAGGTGATGGCAGTGTGGACCATGGTGCTGTCTGCCAAGGGGAGAGGAGGGCTTGGGCTGGAGGGAAGGAGGGAGGCCCAGGAACACTGCCAAGAGGGACAGGGTCCCCTCTCCCAGCAGGAAGCCAGGGCCTACAACCCCCAACCTGGACAGCCACTTGTGCCTTCCTTGCTATGGGCAGATTCATGGGGAGCTCTCCCTCACAGGGTCTGTGGCCCAGGAAAGCTGCTTTACTGCCCCTAGAAGCTCAGTGTGGGGGCCGGCATCGTGGTGGGGCAGGTAAAGCTGCTGCCTGCCATTCCGGCATCCCATATGGGCTCCGGTTCGAGTCCCGGCTGCTCCACTTCTGATCCAGCTCTTTGTTAATGTGCCTGGGAAAGCAGTAGAAGACAGCCCAAATCCGTGGGACCCTGGCACCTGCATGGGAGACCTGGAAGAAGCTCCTGGCTCCTGGTTTCGGATTGGCCCAGCTCTGGCTGTTGTGGCCATTTGGGGAGTGAACCAGCAGATGGAAGATCTCTGGATCTCTCTCTCTCTCTCTCTCTCTCTCTCTCTCTCTCTCTGTGTGTGTGTGTGTAACTGCCTTTCAAATAAACAAATATATCTTAAAAGGAGGAGGAGGAGGAGGAGGAGGAGGAGGAGGAGGAGGAGGAGAAGCACAGTGTGGGAGTGGGAGGGAGATTGCAGAGCTGTGCAGCCTTAGGCAAATAATGGCCCCTCTCTGGGCCCTGCCTTTCCCTCTTCTGCAAGGCTGGCAGCATGATAAAAGGAGGTGCTAGCATACAGGTCTTCTGGGGCAAAGGGGCTATGTACGGACATGGTGCGTGCCAGGAAAGGGACCTGTGTTTTGTTTCCTGAGGCCCATTGCCAGATGCTTGCTGTGTTGCCACAGGGAAAGGCATTCCATTGCCATATCAAGTTCTAGTCACTTTTTGGGGGGGGTCACAGTCTGGTACCCGCATATCAAGCGTGACTGATGTGGCCCCTACTAGGGCTTGGAACGGGTCCTGGGATGAAGTTTGATCCTAGGAGCTTTGGACTACAGCTCCAACCTGCTGTGCTGCCTGCTACCTGGTTTGGCAGGCAAGTGGGGCCATGGCCATTGCCTTCCCTTCTCCAGGGTTCTTTCTCCATCTGGAAAATGGGGCAGAAGCTGCCTCACAGCAAAGGCTGGCCAGGAAAGCTCAAAGTAAAAGGAGCTGAGGCCAGGCTTGGGACAGAGAGCTGGGGAGAGCGATGGGGGAGGGGCTGAAGTTGCAGGGCTGAAGTCTGATCCGGGGCAGGTGCGCTGGGAGGTGGAACGTAGGGAGGCTGCTGACCCCACTGGAGTAGGCTTGGGAAATTGAGTGGATGCTGAGTTGTGAGCCTAAGAACCCAGACCGTGTCGAAGCTTGTGGGTCCAGGAACCAGCAGGGCCAAAGGGGTGTGCAGCTTTGTCCTGGGACTAGAGCCTGGAAGCCTGGGACAGGGCAGTGCTTTAGGAAGAAGTGGGATGGAGGTTGCAGCCTAGATGTCCTGGGGATGTCACTTGGTGTCTCTGGGCCTCCATCACCTACGCACGCCTAGCCCCGGGCACCTGGCATCTCCAAGCCCAGGCAGCTGCAGGCAACTTGCCTGCTACTCTGCTTGCATGGGTAGCTGGGTTTTTTTTTTTTTTCTCTTTGTGTGTTTGACTTGCTTTCGTGTTGTCAATCAAAGGCCCCTGTGCAGCCACATAGGCCAAGCATCCGCGTGTGCTTGGCAGGCCTAGCCTGGGAGGGCTCATGCCGCCCGCTCATCCACCCGCCGCTCATCCACCCGCCGGGCTGCAGCGAGTCTCAGCTGCCGGGGGAGGGGGTGGGAGAGGGGCGGCTGTGGAACATCCCGCATCTGCTCCCCATATTGCCCAGCGCGGCCCCTGCTGTTGCCCAGGAAGAAGATGCAGCCCAGCCTGCAAAGACGAGGAAGGAGAGAAGGAGAGATGAGTGACTCCACGCAAGGCACAGGGGCCTGGAGCGTGAACACAAGAATGGGAAGGGTCTCCCGTGAAGACGGGCAGCAAGAAGGGCAGAGAGAGCCTGAGCCTGAGAAAGAGAGAGAGGGAGGAGGGCAGTGACAACAGGAGAGCTCAGAGAGCCAAGGGAGACACTCGGAGACTCCGGAAGGGCAGAGAGAGAGAGAAACAAGGAATGAGAAAGCTAGCCCGGCCCTGGGAAGCAATACAAAAAGCAAGGAAAACTGCATGGGATTTGGAAATTCCATCTTTGCTTTTTGCGCCCTTGCGCCTTGGCGAGCGACGCTGCCCCATAAACCTTGGGATTAGCGGCTCTGCTGTCCTGGGTTGGCCGGCATCTAATGGAAGCCACCTGGCTGGCCGCAGGCCCCGGCCCTGCCCCCAGCCCTGGGCCCCAGGAGTTCCCCTAGAAAAGATTTTATTTGTGAATTTGCAGGTGGAGAGCAGAGCAGGCATGGGGCACCCCAATTTCCTCTGCATGTGGATAGTTCAGAAGGGCAGAGGGAACCCACGGTCCTCCTGGGAAGGAGCCTGGGTGGGGGATCCCATAGGGGGATGTTGGAATCCAAGGGTGGATCACCCCCACCCTGCCCCTGTGACCTCTAAGCCCCTGCGAGGACCGTGCCATGCCGCTGGTGCCAAGGAGAGGCGGCGAGGGAGGAAGTGTGCGGATCAGGATCCCATAGCAAGTCCTGCACAGGAATCCAGATGCCTGGGAGGAGGAATGAGTAATCGGAGATTTGTCTTGGGAAAGGAGAAGAAGGGACGGGAAAAGGTGAGCTGGCAGAAAGGAGTGTGTGTGTGTGTGTGTGTGTGTGTCTGTCTGTCTGTCTGTGTGTCTGTGAGGTGGGGCACCAGAGGCCCAGGAAACACCCCCAGCCAGAAACACAGGACAAACAGGAGGGAGAAGGCAGAAGTTGATGGGAAGAGGTGGGTTCTGAGGCTGTACGGAAGGGACCAAGGGGATGGAGCTGTTCCTAGGAGACCACACAGGGTCCTAGTGGGGTGTAGTGTGGAGGGCAAGGCCATGGGTTCCTTGAGAGGGTAGAGAGCAGCCAATGTGCACCGGGGAGTTTGGATCCCAGCTACCACCCCCCTCCGCCCCCGCTCCTTGCCCTGTGGGAGGGTTACCAGACTCAGAATAGCGACAAGTGGGGTTGGCAGTGTGGCACAATGGATTAAACCGCCACCTGCAGTGCCAGCATCCCATATGGGTGCTGGTTCGTTTCGTGTCCTGGCTGCTCAACTTCTTATCCAACTCCCTTCTAATGTGCCTGGGAAACCAGCAGAAGGTGGCCCAAGTGCTTGAGCCCCTGCGACTCACATGGAAGACCTGGAAGAAGCTCCTGGCTCCTGACTTTGGCCTGGCCCAGCCCTGACCATTGTGACCAATCTAGGGGAGTAAACCAGCGGATGAAAGATTCTCTGTCTCTCTGTCTCTCTCTCTTTCTGTCTCTCTCTCTCTCTGTGTGTGTAATTCTACCTGTCAAATAAATAAATAAATATTTTAAAAAACGAAATAAAAATCAGCAGCTGCTGAGACAGGTGTGGAGTCGGCAGGATGGGGTGGGAGGGCTGACAACACTCAAGTTCACTGTGTGTGTGCCACACAGGGGCTGGGCCATTCTCAATGTGTGTGTGTGTGTGTGTGTTATGTCTGTTGGCCTCACACAAATCCTATATGAGAAGAATTGTTGTTGGCCCCATTTTTGCTCACAAGGACGCAGGCTTGGAGGCGTAAGGGGGCTTGCTGCTACGAATGGAAGATCTAAGTCTAATTATTAGAGTCCGAATTCCCGGCTTCAACTCTAGTAGTGAGGCCTGCGATCCCCCAGATGGCCAGGAGAGGGAGGTAAGGTGAATGGGCAGGGAGACGGGGCCAGCACCCTGGTTCTGATAGGCATTGCTTTTGTTCTTGGCTTCCCAGCCCAGCCAGCAGGCAGGAGAACCTGGGTACCAACCTCCCCACAGTCAGTCCTCTCTGAGAAGCAAGCCCCACCCTGGCTGGCCAGAGCTGCCCAACAGGTAGTGCAGGCAGGGACCTGCCATGCCTCCCCCCGCAGAGCGAAGACCTGTGACATCATCCACAGCACAGGTGCACATGGGCTCCCCGGGGCGGTCCAGTGCACTGAGCCTGGGACCATGCCAGGCTCTGGCCTGCCACTTGCAGCTGTGCTGAGCGCCACGGCGCAAGTCCCTCCCAGGTTCCAGGCCTCAGCGCTTCCAGCTGTAGGGGGAGGAGTGGGCCTGGCTTATCCACTGGCTCTGCCCATCTTGACAGTCTAGACCATGTGGAGCACCCAATGAACAGCAGTGGAGCTCAGGGGCAGTGAAGTCTGGTGGCTGGTGCAGCTGGCGAAGACAGATGGGCTCTCATTCAGTCCTGCAGATGAATGAGCATGTGCTGAGCGCCTACTGTATGTCAGGCATTCTGCTGGGTATTGGTCACGCAAGACCTCTCTCTTGCAAGAACCTTCCCTGCCTGTCACCCCAGCTGAACTGGCCTTGGAGAGCAATGGAGTGACAGACACGTGTCTGTCCTTCCCTTGCTTCTCTGTCACTGTCCTGTTTCTGTCTCTGTTCTTCCTCCTCCACCTCTTTTCCCCTGAGGTTTGTCTCTCATCCCATTTTCTCCCTGCCTTTCCCCCTCCCTATCTGTATCTTTGCTCCACCCCCTGGCCCGCTGATGATGGGAGTGGGGAGTGGGAATCTGTAGTGGGTGAGGACATTTTGGAACTAAGAAGGACTACAGTAGATGCAGAGGTTGGCAGCCATTGCTCTAGGGGCATGAGTGAGTTACCAGGCAGGGGCACCTGGGGCACACATTTCAATCACTGGAGTGCTAACCCCATGCTGAAACTGCCTTCTCCCCTCAGCCAACAGGCGTGGAGGTCTAGGACCATGAGGACAGATCTCCAGGAAAGGGGATCCATTGGGGGAGTGGGATCGGGGAAGGGGCTTTGGGCCAAATGTCACTTGTTGTTTTCACGTGTGCAATTCAGACAGGGACTGGAGATGAGGCCCCTGAATCACTCAGATGACTGGGCATTCCAGGCCCCATGGGAGCAACCAAGCTAAGCCTCGATTGCTTTGGGTGCACAAGGAAAATAATGGCAGTCTCCCAGAGTGGGATCTAAATGATCCAAGCTACGTGACGGGAGCTGACTGATGCCTTTGCCAGCAGGGAAATTTCTGCCCGAGCCACCAGCCTGCTGTCAGGGGCACGTGTTTTTGAGCCAGAGAGCCCGGGGCTCAATGCTTGGTTCTATTCCCTTCCCATCTCCTGTGCTGTTGGACAAACCGGTGATCAGCCACTCTCAGGCCTTGCTCATTGAATTAACACAGCCGAGCTCAGAATTCTTAGTCTGCAGGTGCTTTCTCTTCTTGCGCCTATCTGCCATAGAGACACATGAGACTACAGTGATCCCTTGGGTCTCCTTCGGGCCCAAAAAGCAGCAGCAAGCTGTGCCTGTTCTTTGTGTTTCCCAGTCGTGTCCAGTGAGTCATCAGCAAGAACTTGCTTGTGTGGGTTGCTCTACTAAGTGATATAGGTTGGGGAAGGAAGGGCAACCAGAAGCGAGAGCCAGCAGGGCCTTGGCCCCTCCCCAGGGCCGGGTGACAGCCCCCTGCTTGTCCCGGGAGCCTGGTTGGCGCTGATGCACATTCCATGTGCAGTCTCAGGGGCTGGGGCACCTTGGCCTTGGCAGCTGGAAACGAACAGAGACGCCCCATCCGCTCAGCCCATGTGTTTCCCTTCCTCAGGAAGCAAAAAAAGAAAGACTTAAAGGATTTAGACCTCAGGGGGTGGGGAAAGAGAAGAGAATTAGAACCCAAATCCACATCTGGCCTGACAGTATGTCTAACCTTAAGTTCTCTGCCCACCAAGGCTGGGGGATGGAGGGGGAGGGGTGCGGGGCCGGCAGGGGAGCAGCTGCTTGCTGGCTCCTAGCTGCCTTTCTGGTGACATCACTGACGACAGAGGCACCCACGTGGGGCAGGGCCGACTGCCCCCATCTGGATCCACCCCAGGCAAGGAGGGAGGAAGGAAAGGGCTCCTGGAGGAAGCTAAAGCTTGCGCTGCTCTCAGCTGGCACTTCCCTTCCCCCACCCTGTCTATCAGACAAGCCCACCCTGCTCCCTTGCATGCAGGATGCCATCCCCAGTAAGCCCCTTCTGCAGGGCAAGTGACACACCCGTGCCGCCCCCCCCCCAACCCCCGACTCCCAGATGTCGCCAACATTTGTGCCACCAGGCTTGTGGCGGGAGGAGGAAGCAGCAGCGGACCACCGCCCCACTCCCAGCCCTCCAGCCCTTCAGAGGCAGTTCCAGCAGAGACCTGCAGAGGGAGCACCTGAGCGCCTTCCCATCTTGCTCTCCAGGGGAAAGGACTCTCCCAGATGACCCAGTGCCAACGCAAAGTTGCGGGACTTGTGCGTGAGGTCTCCTACTGGTCAGTCCAAGCAGAGCCCCTTCTGCCAGCAGCTCCCCGCCTTCTCCAAGTCCGCCAGGTCACAAAGGAATCAAAGGCCGGCGCCGCCGCTCACTAGGCTAATCCTCCGCCTTGCGGAGCCGCACACCGGGTTCTAGTCCTGGTCGGGGCGCCGGATTCTGTCCCGGTTGCCCCTCTTCCAGGCCAGCTCTCTGCTATGGCCCGGGAGTGCAGTGGAGGATGGCCCAAGTGCTTGGGCCCTGCACCCCATGGGAGACCAGGATAAGTGCCTGGCTCCTGCCTTCGGATCAGCGCGGTGCGCCAGCCGCAGCACTCCGGCCGCGGCGGCAATTGGAGGGTGATCCAACGGCAAAAAGGAAGACCTTTCTCTCTGTCTCTGTCTCTCACTGTCCACTCTGCCTGTCAGAAAACAAAAAACAAACAAAAAAACAACAAAGGAATCAAGTGCTCCGGGATAAAGAAGTGGCCCTTACAATCAGGCATAGCCGGGTGGGGTGGGGGAGGTGGGCTACTCAGTCCTTGAGCATGTCCTTGTCTCAGCCTTGGGTTTGAGCCCAAGCTCCCTAGGGCCTTGTGGACTCTCCCAATTAGGGCTGCCCAATAAACTCCAAGACGCATAGAATGATGCTGGAATTTTCTAAATATATTTATTTATTATTTGAAAGAGTTACACAGAGCAGAGAGAAGAAAGGGAGAGGGAGAGGGCAAGAGAGAGAGAGAGAGAGAGAGAGAGATTGGTTTTCCATCCGCTGGTTCACTCCCCCAGATGACCGCAAACAGCCAGAGCTGCGCCGATACAGAGCCAGGAGCCAGGAGATTCTTCCGGGTCTCCCACGTGGGTGCAGGGACCCAAGAACTTGGACCATCTTCTACTGCTTTCCCAGGCCACAGCAGAGAGCTGGATCAGAAGTGGAGCTGGATCGAACTGGTGCCCATATGGGATGCTGGCGCTGCAGGCAGCGCCTTTACCCTCTATGTCACGGCGCCGGCCCCGATATACTCATTCTTAACAACGCTACTGTTTCTCTGCAGTTGGGATTTTCACTGGGTGTCCGGCTACGTTTTTTTGTTTTGTTTTGTTTTGTTTTTCTTTCGCCAAAGTTGGCAACCTGACTTCCGACACGCTGCCCCAGGGAACAGGAGATGATGGCTGCAGGAGGTCTCCAGCCCGCAGGCCAGGGTCTTCCAAGTTGGCCGTGCCTGGGCTCAGCTGAGCAGCAGGAACCGCTCGCTGGCTGAGGGCACATGTTTAATTTGGTCGCTCATTAATTTGCACGGCTCTCTCCCTGGGCCCTCCTGGGCCTGGGGCTGCTCTAATGAGTTAGGGTGGTAATGAGCAGGAATCCCTTCATGTGGAACAGCACAGGCCCATGGGCCACGGGCTGGGCCATTTCGCTGGCACCTCCTGGGCTGGCCTCAATGCAGAGCTGTGACGGGGGCTCTGGTTGGTCACCCCACGACCACTCACTAATGAATTCTGTAAGCTTAGGGAGGGCGCAGAGGCCAAAGGGGGCAGAGAGCAGGCTGGGACTTGGGACTCTGGGTAAGGAGATTCCAGAACATGAGGGGGGTAGAAGAAGGCTGAGCCCAGAGCCTGGAGAAAACAAGCCCATTTTTCACTATTTCACATTTACCCTGAGCCATTCAGCGGAGAATTGCCCTTGAGGGCCGATTTGTTTGGAAAACACAACAGACAGTCTCTCTCTCTCTCTCTCTCTCTCTCTCTCTCTCTCTCTCTCACACACACACACACACACACAGTCTCAGTCATATGCTTGCATGGTAGCTTATTGTAGGCTCTGATAAGTTCTGCAGTAAATAAAACCCAAAACTATTTACATTGATTTCTTTAAAATATTTATTTTCTTTATTTGAGAGGCAGAGTTACAGAGAGAGGGTGAGAGACAGAGAAAATATCTTCCTTCCTCCTTAAATGCCCACAGCATCTCGGGCTGGCCCAGACCAAAGCCAGGAGCCAGGAGCTTCGAACTGGGACGCCGGCACTGCAGATAGCAGCTTTACCTGCTATGCCGCAGCACCGGCCCCTATTTTTAACTTAACAGTTCTCATATTTATTTGACGCACAATCTTTCTTTTCTGCCATAATGCCTCTGGCCCTTCCGGGCACCCTCCCCCAAGATGTTCTGTTGGCAGCCTTGACTGGGGCAGAGTGTCCACTGGTGGGTAGCCAGCTCTCCCTGGGTCCTGGCACTCTGGTCCAGTGTCTACGCCTTGGCTCAGCCCGGAGTCCATTCTTTCATTTCCCATAGACTCATCCCTCAGGCTCCTTGCATTTGTCTATGGGCACATGCTCCCACACATATTGGAGCCAGCAGTGTGAGCTCACCAAGAGAGACCAAGGATGTCAGAGTTGGAGAGAGAGAGAGAGATGGAGGGACACTGATACTGATCCTCCTCCCCGCCCCCCCCCCCACCTTATCTACCATTCCCCCGAGCAACATTCTAGAAGCTTTCTTGTGATGAACTGCACTCTGGTCACTCCATCTGCCTAAGGTTTTGAGGTTGGGGAGCAAAAACTTCAAAGTATGTAGTTGGCAGGCCTGGCCTGTGTCCACTAAGGAAATTGTAACAGGCGTGGAGAGCAGAGGTTGCAATTGGGGCCCGGCAGTGCCAGTTTGAACTCATTCCACTTCTGGCTGTTTTGGAAGATTCTAGAAAGGATGGCAAGGCCTCCACCAGAGGGTCAGTTCAGGGCTAAATGTTGGCTCCATGAAGGCAGGGACTTTGTATCCCGTATGTTCTTTGTGCCTAACATAAAGCCTGGCAGGTGGTAAGTGCAGGTTTGTGTGTCTATTGAGCACTTATTGTGTGTCAGCCATTGCTCCAAGCACTTTGCATGGACTAGCTCACTGAATGCTCACAACCATCCTCAGAAGTGAGTGCCAGTATCATACCCATTTTACAGATGGAGACACTGAGGTCACTGGCGGGTGAGTAGCTCACCCCAGGTCGCACAGCCCACAGAAAGCCGAGCTGGGATTCAATGCAAGCAGTTTAGCTCTAGAGCTTTTTCTGTAAACCGCTACTTTATGGGTGCAATAAATAGGTGTGGGATGAATATATGAATGGATGCATAAATGAAGAAATACCCAAAGATGGTGGCCCTGGCAGGCCCCACTCCAGGAGCCCCCGCAGAGTAATATACCAGGAACGCATCCTCCCAGCCACCCACACCAATCACCTCTTTCTTCCAGGTCTTTGCTGTATTTTCTTGTCACCCTCCTCCTTCCATGCTGCTCTTCCCCAGCCACTCCCAGGGCCGCCGCCAGCTCCTTAGCCCGCCCGCTGGCCCAAGTCTCTGTCTCCTCTCCCTAGCATGCATGTATGTGTGCCACCAAACCCACAAGCTCTCAAAACAAAGCAGGGTGCCGCCCTGGCACGTGCTGCCCCTTTGATGTCCCTTTGGAGCAGCTGCAGGGCCCTGAGCCACCCTTCACAGCCTTGGGTCCCCAGGGGGACAAGCTCTACATATGCAAAATCCCGGACCCAGAAGAACATGTGTCTTTGGGCAGCCAGAGGACAGGAGACCTGGCAGGGATGGCCCCAACCCAGAAGTTCTCACTCAGTGCCTGGAGCCGCAGTGCCTCAGGGGACAAGCTGCCCATGCGACTCAGCAACAAGAATAGCAGCCACCTCTCACGCTGGCACAGCAGCCGACAGGTGACAAGCACGTTGGCAGCCAGTTGCCAAAGAAATCCTCACTATGGCATTGTTGGTAAAGAGCTTCACAGTTAACGAGGCCCACATTGGAATCCTGCTCCTACTGCTTCCTGGCTAAGGGACACAGGGAGAGCCACTTGCACACTCAGCACCTCACAGGCCCCTCCTTGACGTGAGAATCACATCCCGCCCGCCTCTCAGGGTGGCCGTGAGGATGGAAGGAGCCCACGGCATCCAGGGATGTGGCCACAGAGATGTACTGTGTGCCTAAGCATCCTGGTTGCGGTGCGAAGTTCTTCCTCAGGAAACTGAGGCTTAGGAGGGGAGGGAGCCACCCAGATGCAGAGGGGAAGAGGTGAAGTTGGGACTGGAACCCAGGTCTGTCCATCCCCAAAGCCCAGGCTCTTTGAGGAAAGTGTAACTCAGCAGGTGGCGCTTGTCTGACTTAGAAAGCAGCTGACTTTGGGGCCATGGTGTGGTGCAGCAGGTTAAGCTGCTGCCTGCGGCATGGACCTCCCATAGGAGCACTGGTTCGAATCTTGGCTGCTGAGCTTCAGACCCAGCTCCCTGCTAATGCACATGGGAAAGCAGTAGAGGTGGGTCCAAGTGCTTGGGTCCCTGCCACCCACGTGGAAGACCTGAATGGAGTTCCAGACTCCTGCCATCAGCCCAGTTCGGCCTCCGCTGAGTGGCCATTTGGAGAGTGGACCAGCAGATGGACGATCTGTGTGTGTGTGTGTGTGTGTCTTAGTGTAAGTCTGTCTTTCAAATAAATTTAAAAAAAAAAAAAACATCAGCTGACTTCATTACCAACTCAGCCCTGCTCTCACAACCCCTTACATATGACTTTTCTCTGTAGGGTTAGACAGACACAGGCGTCTCCCCTCCCTCCTCCTGGTTCCCCCTCCCCAACCAGGAGCCTTCATGTTTTTTGAGGCCATGCCCAAGTGGCATGGAGGGGGATGGAAGGGGGTTGTCAAAGGCAGCAAGGGCAAGTTTGAAGCCAGACTCTGGGCAGAGGGCCCCTGTTCCACGTGTCCCTGCAATATTGGCGCCCAAGCAAGCAGGTGCAAGCTTAGCCTGTCTGCCTGGTTATGCCTGGCGCATGCTGCCCTGACCAGCCTTCCTTGCAGCACTGGGACTTTTCCCATGACATTTGTTGACACCTGACTGCCCTGAAGGTGGGGCTCCTGATCACCATTCCTGGCTCGAGTGCTAGGTGCCGCTTTTCACGGTCAAGGACACCCGGCTAGGAAACTACTGGGCCACTCCCTTGATCTCGGCCCCCTCACTCCTGGTTCCCACAGCCTCAGTTGCACTTCCTGCCAACTTCAGGCAGACACCAGACCTACCAAGGGCCAGTAGCACCTCCCAGATCCATCCCTTGCCAATCGCAGAAGTCTGACCACCAGGGAGAGTTGGGGCAGACAAGGGGGCCACAGCTGTCAGATTTTTGGAAGGAAATCTTCTCAGAGGAGATAGAGGGACAGGACCTCCTGGGAGCCCTTAGTAAGCTTTGGATTCCCCTGCTGGAGCTTCGCAGTCCTTCGAGTAGGCGTGCTCTTAAAGGGACGGGAACTAGGCCGACTTCAGCTGTGTAGGGACTTGAGGAATGAGGTGCTCTGGACTTGAGAACCTGCCTGAGAGCTGAGGCTTTATTCTCATGAATGCCCACTTTAAGAAAAAAAGATTACTCTTTTTTAAAGATTTATTTAATTTGAAAGGCAGAGTTAGAGAGAGAGAGAGAGAGAGAGAGAGAGAGAGATCTGCCAGAGACCAGGAACTTCCTCCGGGTCTCCCACATGGGTGCAGGGGCCCAAGGACTTGGGTCATCTTCTACTGCTTTCCCAGGCCATAGTAGAGAGCTGGACTGGAAGTGGAGCAGCCGGGACTCAAACCGGTGCCCATATGGGATGCCAGCATTCCAGGTGGCAGCTTACCTATGCCACAGCATCAGCCCCAAGATTACTCATTTTTTTAAGATCGTATTTATTTACTTGAGAGGCAACGTGGCGGGGGGGAGAAAAGGGGAGGGAAAGGTCTTCCATCCACTGGTTCACTCCCCAATTGGCTGCAACAGCAGGAGCTGCGCCAATCTGAAGCCAGGAGCCAGGAGCTTCATCCAGGTCTCCCACACGGGTGCAGGGGCCCAAACACTTGGGTCATCCTCCACTGCCCACCAAGGCCATAGCAGAGAGCTGGATAGGAATGGAGCAGCCGGGACTCAAACTAGTATCCATATGGGATGCAGTACCACAGGCAGAGGATTAACCTACTGTGCCACAGCGCCGGCCCAAAGCTTACTCATTTTTAAAAATTCTATTTATTCGAAAAGTAGAGTGAGCAAGCAAGCACTCCCATCCACTGGTTCACCCCCTGCATGCCTGAAACAGCCAGGAGTGGTCCAGACTGAAGAAGCCAGAACTCCTTCCAGGTCTCCCCACACGAGCAACGGGGACTGAACCTCTTGAGCCATCACCGGCTGCCTCCTGGGGTCTGCGTTGACAGGAAGCTGGACTCAGGAGTGGGGCCAGGGCTGGAGCCCAGGCAGTCTGAGATGGGATGTGAGCTTCCCGAGTGGTGTGTTAACCACCATGCCTAATGTCTTCCCGGATTACTTGTTTTGTGTGGAAATGCTTAGGAACCATTGCTCCCCCTTGTCTGCCTGTTCTTTTTGGAGATCCAGGCTGGCCTTATTAGCAGCCCGGCATGATCTGCGCTGTGCTGTGCCAGACCAAGTCCTCAGGGCCATGCCCGCCAGCGCTGGTTGCCTTCTCTGAGCTCTTGTACCTGGTGTAGGCTGTTGTGTGTTTTACTGGTGTGTCAGGCCATCAGCTCACACTTCGTGACACTTTTAGTGTGCCTGCTTCCAGGAGCCGCTCTGCCTTCCTTCTGATTTACTGCTTCTAATTTGCTGTGGGCTTGGGAACCAGATAACCAGGAATTGGTAGCATGGACTGGGGAGGCAGAAACGCTAGGGAGGGTCTGCCCAAAGCTAAAAGGCACCCGAGCTGTATGTGGGCGGCCCTTGGCCTTGACTGCCAGGCCATGTGGTTGACCAGTAGCACCCCGCAGACACAAGACCTGCTAGATCTTTCCTAGCTGAGCACCCTGGAGTGACCATGTCGTCTTGGCCTGAAGATCACTCTGGGGTCTGCAAATACCCCTCCCCTTCCCAGCCCAGTCTCCCTAAGTTCTCTGAGGAGAGCTCTTGGCCTTGGCCGTGGCCCTGCTTGGAGGGCATTGGTGCCACAGGATTCATCCCCAGTGTCCCTCCCAGACCAGGCGCTCTCACAAGGGTCTCAGGAAATGGTCCCAGCTGAACCGGGCCTGGCCTGCTACCTCAGCAGGCCAAGAGTTACCTCCCCCCGCACACACACTGGCCTGGGAGAGGGAGGCGCCACCGAGGGGGAAGCCCAGAGGCAGATTTAGGACTGGGGTGGAGTTTGAAGCCCCCAAAAGCCATTTTTCAAGCTGAAAACTGAACCAGGCTGGTCTGGAATTGCGGCTGGAGGATAAATGTGGACCCCATGGTGTCATTTTATGGTCAATTTTCAGAGTGTAACTGCACTTTAAGCACTAACGCTGAGTAGCAGGAAAAAACTTCTTAACCATAAGATCTATTAAGAGCGCGGAGCTGGCTCCCAGGGGCGAGGTGGAAGCGCAGAGACGTGAATCATTGGAAACAGGTCTAACCCAGGCGCTAGGGAAGAGGGCCAGCCCAAGGTGGGCTGCAAGGACGGCGGGGGCAGTGCTGGAAGGACCCCAGGCCCTGATGGGGGCAGCCCCGGGTGGGGGTCTCCTTCCCCAGGGGCCTGAGTCGCTGAACCCTCCCCTCCTGGGGGCAGGGCCGGCGGGCTTGTTACCATGGGCCACTCCAAGCAGCAACTTGGAAAAGGCACAACCTTGCGTGGAAACTGTCCCCATGGTTGTCTCGCTCAGTGTCAGTCACCAGAGTAAACGGGCTTTTCCGGCAGGCATGGCCATGAGACAAGAGGCCAGGGTCGGGCTAGGTTACTGGGGTTTAAATACCTCCAAGAGGGAGGCGCGAGGTGGTCAGAGGGTACAGACAGGGAAGGTGACGGCCATCAAGGGGTGGCTTAAGGAACCCAGTGACCCCTGAGGTGCCTTCCAGCTGGAAACACGCTGGCTCCAAGGGACACAGGAGTTGAGGTGACCCGATTCCCAGGATTCAGGGCCACGGCTCACGAGCAGGGACACCGGAAGATACTCATCCACAAAGGACAACAAGCGAGGCCCAGGCCCAGTAGTGAAGAAACCTTAGCCAAGCCACAGTTTGCTGTGGGATCTCAGGCATGGCTCTTGCCCTCTCCATCGGTATCCACAGCAGCGAGCAGTGGAATTTGAACCTGTTCAATTCCTCTAAGTCTTCGAATAGAAAAGTCTTGCCAGCTAGAACATTCCAGGATGCCTCAGACTGGTGCTACTCTGGGACAGGATTTCCTGGGGCTTAAAAATAGAAATAGAAATGCCAAAGAAAAAAAAAAGTAAAACCACTCAGTAGGTGCCAGGGAATGTTCTAAGTGCTTTTCATAAATATTAAGTCACTGAATCTTTACACACCAGCTCTCCAAGGTGGACACCATTGTACAGATGAAGAAACTGAGGCAGAGGGCCAGGAACACAGAGATTCAAGCGCCAGCCCGACGCGGACGTCACAAACACCCACCCCGCCTTTTTTTCTGATTGATTCTTCTAGCTGGGTGACCCTGCCTCCCCTGCTTCACCCCCCCCCAGCCCCGCCTCCCGCCAGGCTTTCACAGACACCCTTGGGTGAGGCCTGCCCTGCCCAGCCAGAGCCAGGAAGTGTCCTTGAGATGCCCTTCACCTCCCCGTACTCCCTCCCTCTCCTCCCCTCCTGTCTGGAGGCAGCTGAGCCAGGCTCAGGTTTCCAGGCTGAGGCTGCTGCCTGGGGCTCGGCTCACAGAACAGAGCTCCCTGACCTTGCACTTGCCATCCACCCTGGGGCTCGGAAAGGACGCAGGAGGAACCCTGCCCTCCTGCCCTTGACCCTTAGAAGCCAAGGCCTGAGTTTGCACCCCCCCCCAGCCTGTCTGGGCAGATCAGGAAGAGGAGGGTCAGGGCAATGTCCTTAGGATTATGTATGCCAACTACCTCTCCAACTCACAACGGAGCACTTAACTAACCCTGCCTCCCATCACACTCGTTTCTTCTTCAATCTCTCTTAGGGAGTGACACGATGACAGTGTCACAGCTGGATAGGCCTTTTGAGGTCATCAAGGCCAAGTCCTTTCGGGTTCCAGATGGCATGCCTGAGGCCCAGAGAGGGCAAGGGCATGGTCACAAATGCACAGCCAGGCTGCCATAGAGGGAAGATGGAATCCAGAGTTCCTGACTCCAAAAGCCTTTTATAGTTCAGCTCCTACGGGGGCCCTGGCATTGGGTTTGTGTCCAGGCTGCTCCACTTCTGATCCAGCTCCCTGCTAACGCATCTGGGAAGGCAGCAGAAGATGGACCAGGTACTTGGAACCCTGCACCCATGAAGGAGACCCAGAAGTAGCTCCTGGCTCCTGACTGGCCCAGCTCCGGCTGTTCTGGCCATTTGGAGAGTGAACCAGCAATTCTCTCTCTCTCTCTCTCTCTCTCTCTCTCTCTCTCTCTCTCTCTCTCTCCCCCCGCCCCCTCTCCCTTTAAAATAAGTAATAGAAATACAACTTTAAAAATATATAAGCTCCTTGAGGGTCCTGGTCCCATCCTTCACTGTGCACAAGCTCACACCCTACCGACACACACACACACACACTCGCTCACACATGCATGCACACTTCTAGGCTATGTACTAGGCAAACAGGCTCCTGGGAGTTAAATGGGAGGCACACAGAGGCCCAGATGGCAGGGACTGGACTGCGCCCTGGGGTAGAAAGGAACTTCCTGAAGCACGGCTGTGCCCTGGGCTCTTCTGCACACCTGCCCCCTTTCCAGGTCCAAAGGCCCACGTGGTGTCCCCTCCCAGCCTGTTTTCCAGACCGCCCTGGGCACCCGGCCGGCCAGCATCCCACCATGGCCACACGGGGGCAGTAGCGCTCCACGGCTGCGGTGAGCTCGGAAGCGCGCTTTCTCCTGGCTTGGGGTGGGGGTGGGGTGGGGATGGGGATGAGGGGTTGGGGGGGCAGTAGAAGTTTGCGTGGGGCTCCCCCACTTCTGGCACCCTCCCCATTTCCTCTTGGAAGCCTCCCTAATCCTCTTACGCCGAGGGTCACATCCCTGGGCCCGAGGACGAGGTGTTTCATTTTCAATTCGCCCCCCACTGCCCCTAGGGGAGACCAGCGTAAGTCGGGGAGGGGAGACCCCCTGGGCCACAGCCCTCTTTGCGGCGCCTCGGCCGACCCCCTTCCTCCTTGCAATTCTCTGCAGCTTGTGTCTTTTGAGAGGGAATCTCCTGTCTACCTACTCGCGGACTGCGTTCCCTGTCTAGCCAGGCTCCCCTTCTCCTCCTCCCCAGGGACCCCTGTCCAAGTCTCCTGGGCCTGGGTCTCCCCTCTCCTTGCCCGCTTATCAATGTTCAGGGTTCACTCTCCACGCGTCTTCTCTCCTTTCTCCCCCGCCCTCTCTGCACGGTGCATAGCAAGAAGAGACAGGGAGGCAGGCAGGCAGGACGCACCAGCGCGCTGCGATGTGGCAGTTGGAGGAGGCTGTGGCCCCGCAACTGACTTCGGTCCACTAAGCACGTACAGCCTCAGGTCGCGCCCTCGCTGGCTGTGTGGCTGTTCCCAGCCTCTGTCTGGGAGAGGTAGAGCTCTGAGACCCAGCCTAGCTCTTAGCCTACTTGTTTTCCTGTGTCCGCAGGCCTGGGCACTGCTTCTCCCACATCTAGCCTTGGTGCTCTCTGCACACCCCTTTTCTAACACTGAGGAACATTCTGGATAATTGCTCACTGTATCCGGGAGGCCTAGGCAGCTGAGAGGTGCTACCTGCCCATTCAGATCCCAGCTCCTCCACTTCCGATCCAGCTCCCTGCTAATGTGCCTGGGAAAGCAGTGGAAGATGGCCCAGGTGCTTGGGCCCCTGTACCCACACGGGAGACCGGGAAGAAGCTCCTGGCTCCTGGGCTGTGAGGATGTGGCCAGGGCACAGGGTAGCGGTGGGGGTGAGGGTGGCAAGTGGCAGCCCCAGTGTGAGTGTGCATAGTAGATGGGGCGGTGGGGGGGGTTGTTAGGAATGGTGACCCCACGCCCTACCTCTGGGCTGTGGGCACGCACCCATCCTGGGAGGGAGGAAGAAGCAGCGGTGGCCACTGCCGCCGCTGCAGCTGGAGGGTAGCACCCCCAGCTGACAGCGTGATTTATCACATTCTGCCTCTCCCCCCTCGGCCGCCAACCTTCCTGCAGACCCCGCGAAGGCCCAGGCTGACTTGGAGGCAATTCACCTGTTTTTGATTTCAAACTCAGGTGCCTTTCTCTTTCTTCTCATCAAAGAAGTGCTAAGGGGGGAGGCAGGGCCCCATCCATCACCCTGGCCTCTCAGCAGCCTTGGGGAGGCGGAGCTGATGGGACGGGCAGGGGAAAGGTTCTTGAAGCCCCCTGAATTCCGAGACGACGGCCAGGCAGGGCACCGCTAGCCCCGACACTGAGGTCTCGGCCACAAACACGCAGGAGAAACCACCTAACAGTCCCTCCATGGATTTCTCTGGGAGTCCTTAGCCAGTTTTTTCTTTCCCCAGACTCTGATGTCTGGGCTGGCGGGGGTTGGGGGAGAAGGCTGGGGAGGGCTTGGGTCCTCCCCCAACAAAAGCAGAGCAAAGACTTTGCACCCAGGGAATGACAGAGAGCAAGGGAAGAGGGCGTGCATTTGATTTGTCCTCTCCTCCCCTGTGCCAGTCCCCGTTGCCCGTGCACCGCGCTCCTATCTCATTAAACCTTCCCAACACTGCTCCAGGCTCCAGGGAAGTTGCCCGAGGCTCAGTCTGTGCAGAGGCGCAGCGATTTGGCCCCCAGGATGTTGGTCTGACCAGCACAGAGCTGAACAGTGGCGTCCAGCCCCTACCTCCCCTCTGCCAGGTTGATCTTCCGGGGCGTGTGCCTCAGCGCCAGGTCTCCAGGGACACCCACAAAGTCTTTGTCCAATGAGAACAAGGCATCTGTGCCTCTGGGAACGCCCCAGCCCCAGGGGCAGAGCTGACCTGCGTTCCCCACAGGTCATGATGGGCTGTGGCCTCGCTCCTTTCTTTGGGGGTGACTGAACGAATCCTGACCTGGGATGGGACTTGAGGAAGCTGATAGGCCACGTTGCTCAGGACTCCTCCTCCTCCTCTGTCTCCCTTCAATGTCATCATCATTGCCACCGTCGCGAGCATCATTGTGATACCACGGTTACCAATAGCAGAGGCGTCATGGTAGGTTCAATCTGTTTAGAATTCTTCCCCTTTTCCATTCATTTAGCACATTGTCCGTGAGTACTTACTAAGGGAGGTGGGATAGTGTGGCAAAGGATACAGGCACTGGAACCAAGCTGCCTGGCTTCAAAACCCAGGTCTGCCTTTTATTACCTGGTGGAGAGACTTCGCCAGGGATCCCATCTCACATGGGTGCTTACCTTGTGAGCCTTTCGAGTTAAGAGTTCTAAATGCCAGCGTGCAGCGGCACAAGCCAGACTATGTCCCTGCCTGCTTGGAACCTGCCAGAAATGCTGCTTTTTTCCCCTCTTCCTGAGGTTCTCTGCTGTGAGGGGGAGAAGAAATTGTCTTGGGAAGCTGAAGCCAAAAAAGCACCCTTTCTCCTTCCCGCCTCCATCCCATTCATAAATATTAAACACATCTGTGCACAAGTGATGCAGATTCATTGAGCACCTTGTCCTGCGCCAGACTGGATGGATGCTGAGGCTGTGGGGATGCCAATGACTTGGGCTTCATGTACTGAGATGGCTCAGTGGGAGGGGGGCACAGACAGACAGGGAGACAGACAGAGATGGAGACTCTCTTAGGGCCATGATGGAAGACTTCTTGGAGGAGGTGGCCGTGGGCTCATGACACGCAGCTCGACACAGCAGGAGCACCTTGGAATGTGCTCCCTGTCTCCTTCCTAGAGGAGAAAGAGGCAGAAAAGAGAGTGCTTTTTGCAGGGCGCTGCCTACTGGAACAGCACTGTGCTCCGTGTTCTGCACCTTGAGGCTACAGCAGGAAGCACCAAGCCCAAGGCCCCCTCTCTCCTCCTGTGTCTCTCCTGGCCCTGGAAGGAATTCATCACGAGAAAGACTGAGCCTCTCTCTCCCTCTCCCACACACACACGCGCACGCACACACACACACATGCACGCCCATACACACAGATGCACGCACACACGCCCCTCCATCCTCCCCTGCTCCTAAAAATATCAAATCAGTGGAGCTGCAAGGGAAATGAATGTTTGGCAGCGGAGCAAGTGGCCTAGGAGTGGTGTCAGGCTCCGTAAATATTTACACGCTGGATTAGAGCAGAAGTTGGAAACCTTAGGCAGCTGAGAAGGACTGTTTTAATAGCATGGCTGATACATCCAAACTTGGGGGCTTTGTTTGGAAGTCTCAGCTTCTGGGAATTTTCGGTGTGTAAACTCTGAGCCTCAGGAGGCTGGGGACAGAGTGCGGTGCTGTGGGCTGTTGGGTGGGTGGGTGGGTGGGGGCGGCCCTAGAAGAAAGGGACCTTGCACCTCAGGCACTTCATTCATTCACCGCTGCATTTGCTCACCCCTTCAGCAGACCTGGGCAAGGGAGGATGGACACTGTGCATATAGCATCTATTTCAAGAACAGCTTTCTCTTTTTATCGCCGCCTTTAATATTGACTGTAACCTGGGGTGGGAGCAATTATTATGGTTATTTAAGGTTTTTATTCACTTGAAAGACAGAGAGAGCAAGAGCGAGAGCAAGAGCGAGAGCTAGAGAGAGTGAGAGAGAGAGAGAGTGTGTGTGTGTTTTCATTTGCTGGTTCACTCTGCAAATTGCCACAATGGCCAGGGCTGAGTCAGGCTGCAGCCAGGAACCTGGAACTCCATCCAGGACTCCCACGTGGGTGCAAGGGCCCAGGCACTTGGACCATCTTCCGCTGCTTTTCCAGGTGCATTAGCAAGGAGCTGGATCAGAAGTGGAGCAGCCGGGACTCGAACTGGTGCTGCAATATGGGATGCTGGCTTCACAGGCAGCGGCTTAACCCGCTATGCCAGAACATTGGCCCTGTGATTATTATGTTCGCCTTACACAAGCAAGGGAAACTGTGAAGGACACCAGCTGGGCACCACCAGAACAGGGATTGAACCCCCGGATCTCTGCCTTCCAGCAGCACCATGCCATCATCTCGGGTAGGGTGTGAAGAAGACTCTCGATCCGATTCGGAGAAATCTCTGCCAAGGTGCTGGAAAAGGCAGAGATGAAACGGACCCTAGCCCCTAACCTGGACAGCTGCTGGTCTGCTGGGGGGAGGTCTACCACATGTATGTAGACAATTGGAATTCCCAGGGGTGGGGAGGCTAGCACTCTAAGATGACAGCAGAGAAAGAGCTGTTGCAGTGAAAGGAGGGGCAGAAAAGAGGTGGTTTTCACGGTGAGGAGCACCAGGAGGGCTTCCTGCAGGAGGTGGCAGTTGTGGTGTCTCACCTATAGCTCACCTATGGCAGGCCGGGTTGGCAGGAGACATACTGGGTTTGGTTGAAGGACCAGAAGGTACAAAGAGAAGCAGCAGGAAAGAAGTTCCAGAAGGAGGCTTGGGCCACAGCTGGAGCCGCCTTGTTTCCCTTCCACCCTCCGGAAAAGGCACAGAAATAGGTCTCCCTGCACATCCAGCTGGCCCCAGTGCGTGCACCCCTGGTGTGTGTGTGTGTGTGTGTGTGTGTGTGGTTGCACTTCCTTCCACAAAGCCTGCCTTCCAGCTGCTTCCACTGAGGTCAGCCCCCCACCGCCTGCCCCCTGCCCCGCCCCAGCCCATCTCATC
Organism: Lepus europaeus; assembly: GCF_033115175.1. Classification (NCBI taxonomy): domain Eukaryota; kingdom Metazoa; phylum Chordata; class Mammalia; order Lagomorpha; family Leporidae; genus Lepus; species Lepus europaeus. The sequence continues at coordinate 86,938,585 of NC_084850.1, forward strand.
TTGAAGCCAAGATCCCAGCTCCCTGTGGCTGAAGCTGAGGTCTTGGAGGAAGGGGAGACCTGGGGGGAAGGAGAGATACAGGGCAGTGGGAGGCCCTGGAAGCCAGGAAGCCAGCAGGGGACTCCTGCCTGGATACACGACACTGGGGAAGTCCCTTGGTCTTTCTGGGCCTTGGCATCTGCATCTGTGGGAGGCCGTAGCCAGCGTGGGGAGCCGGTAGCCACCGTGTCCTGAGTGGTAAAGCAACACGAAGGACGGGCTGACAGATGTTTGTTTGGGGGGTTTGGGGTGGTCAGGGGCCCGGCAGCAGGCTAGCCCCTGCCCCTCGCTCTGGACCCTTCTCCGGCACACTTTCCCTGGTCCTTCGGCTCTGCCAAATGGGAGGGAAGAGGCCTGTGCTGGAACGCTGGAGAAAGGTGTGAGCGAAAGGAAGAGGCTGTTCCTTTGGGGCAAGCAGGGAGGAGGTGGGGGGTGGGGGGGAAGCAGGCCCAGAGGGGCTTGAGGCCATCCCCAAATTTGGTAGTTAGGCCTCTCGGTGTGGTTTTCCTGCTCCAGAAAATGTTAATTGATTGCAACTTGAAAAATGATCGTGCCACAGCTGGGGATTCAGCAGCTGGTGCAAGGGGAATTGAGCTGCACCCCCGTCCCAGCGGCCTGCTCCCTGGCAGGGCCATCCTTCTCCCAGTGTCAAACCGAGCAGCGGTGCCTCCTCCTCCTCCTCCCAGGAGCTGCCTGCCTTCCTCCGGGCTCAACCCCAGGCGGCCTTGCTGCTTTTGAGGTAGGAGACGTCAGGGCGAAGGAAGGTCTCAGCACTAGGCTGTGGCTTCTGCAGGCTCCAGAGACCATCTCAACCTCTGGGGTCACTGGGGAGGCCGCAGGGGAGTCCTGAGCTGGACGGGGAGGAGGCCTGGAGGCAGGCAGGAGGCTAGAAGCAGTGTGGGGACCTCTTCTCCTCTTCCTGGCCCCCGGCAAGCTATGCCCCACCTGCCCAGCTGCCCTGTCCACCACCATTGTTCAGCCACACAAAAGATGATTAGGGAAAAGCAGCCTGCACCCAGCAAATCCCCAAACTTGCTGCTGCTGGTACTGCCTGGCTGGGGCCCACTTAGCCAGCCAGGGCCCCTGGCACTCAGTCCACACCCGCCACCTGCAAGAAACCCTACGGTTGTGCCTCACAGGGATTCTTTCATCTCCAATATTGGCAGGGGGTGGGGAGACAGACTCCGACACCCATTCTGGGGAACCTCTGCTCGCCACACAGGCCTTGGCCCAGAGAAGGTTCTAGAAGGGGAAATGGTCATACACAAGAGAGAAAAGGGTAAACGTGCTTTGAGACGGTTTGGCCAACTCACGCCCCTGCTCTTCTCACTATTGCCAGCGGGGTCAGCCTCAACTTCCCCCACCTCGCTCACCTCTGGGGCAGCTTCCTGCACCTTCACGGCACCCCTCCCCCACCCCATCGCTTTGCCTTCCTCTTCTCACCTCCTTTTCCTGTCTCCTGAGTCTGTGGATGCCAGCAGCATCAATCCCAACACTATAATCACCACTACTGTCATCCCTGTCATGGCCATTTCCAATTCCTCATCCCTCCCCATGTATTCCCTGCCCTCCAGGAATCTGTAGCCTGAATGTGACACACCAACGGAGCACAACTATTAAGACACAAACAGTGAAAACCAGAAAGCCCTTGCACGAATGCAGAGGAAAGCATTGACACGCTCGTCTTCAGTTCCAGCAACCTCTGGGGGCTTCTGGAATCTCTCACATCTGGTTGGAGCTTTGCAGTGAGATTCATATTGGTTCCTGGCCATGGAAATATTCTTCATCCTGTCTGTCCTTCCCAGTGGGCCAGTATTAGCCCTCCTAGAGGCTGGAAGCCAAGGAGACAAAGAAATCCAGTCCGGGACCAAGGGTGGGGTCACTATGCCTTATAGTTGGAACGTGCAGGCTGCTAGCTACTGTGGAATTCTCAGCGTTCTGGCCCAGCCTGGGCCCCGGCTCACGTGCCACCTGCTTTGGCTTGCTCCATGGGGGAGAAGAGGGCTCGGAAGCTCGAGAGTTTGAGGTTTGTTAAATCATGGTGCCTCCACACTCATCTGCTCCCTGGAGACCCTCGTCTCCAGGGAATACTCCAAGCCAGTGGTTCTCTGAAGACGTCTACAGAGCAACAGCATTGTGCACCCCACTCTGCAACATCCAGGAAGCCTGGAATGCGAGGAGGCAGTTCTGGGATGGCACAGTAACACTGTGATGTCCTCAAGGCCTCAAGGCCTCAGCTCCTTCCGCCTTTCTGCTTTAACATCTTAGCACCAGTTTCATTTTCAGGGTTCCGCTAGGGCTCAGTGTGCCTGGGGGGGGCAGTCTTAATATTATCATTCTAGACAACAGAAAAAGAGAAAAGGGGAGGCTGGCACTGTGGCATAAAGCAGGTAAAGCCCCAGCCTGCAGTGCCGGCATCCCATATGGGTGCCGGTTCGAGTCCCGGCTGCTCCACTTCCAATCCAGCTCTCTGGCCTGGGAAAGCAGTGGAAGATGGCCCAAGTGCTTGGGCCCCTGCACCCTCATGGGAAACCTGGAGGAAGCTCCTGGCTCCTGTTGCAGCTGCTCCAAAAGATCCCCGTGACATTTCTTTGTATGTTTCCATTGGCAGTAATTTAGTCCCATGGTGGTGCCTAGTCAGAAAAGAGGTAACATTGGGGCATTGTTACTAAAGGAGGCAGTGAATATTGGATGGTGCCTACCAGAGCAGGCTCTGTAACAGCTTCTCTTCTTGTCCCAGAGGTGCTGCTCATCAGCTGGGCTCCTGTTACAGAAACCTAGCTTCAGCAGGTGCACTGGACATGAGGGAGCTCCAGAGAGGGGCGGCACCAGTGAGCAAGCGGCGAGCTGGGGGCACAGAGGCAGCCTCCGCTGCGACACTGGCATGCCAGACTGCACGTTGGAGTCCCGGCTGCTCAACTTCTCATCCGACTTCTTGCTGCTGTGTCTAGAAAGCAGCAGAAAATGGCCCAAGTGCTGCCTGGCAAGCCCTATGTTATGACCATTTGAGGAGTGAGCCAGCGGTTGGAAGATCTCTCTCTCTCTCTTTGGGAGGTAAGAATTCTACAACTGACCCGCCAATGTTCTCTCTCTCTCTCTCTCTCCCTCTGCCTTTCAAATAAATAAACTAAATCTATAAAAACAAAAGACTCGTTCAAGTTGCCCCAGCTGCAAAGAGGTGGAGCCAGGCTTCTAATCCAACAGTGTGAGCCGGTGCCTCGGCTCTCAGTCTCCATACTGCACTCTCGAGACCACACCACCTGGAATTCCTCATCAGCGGCGCAGCTAGCAGCCAGCCCTGCTGCCCACGGTACTGTCAGGGAGTTGGTTCTCGCCTCACGGATGCCTCGGGGCCTCCTGTTGGGCCTGGCGCATCCATAGTCATGGATCTCTCCTTCCACTTCTGAGCAGAGCCCAGGGTTGGCAGGCCCTGGGGTCCTCTTGGGGGTCAAGGTTGCTGCCTTCCCACTGCTGTCTTCCTGCCCACCTCTGCGTCAGGGCACAGGCACCCTCCACCTCTGGGGAACAACCTAACCTCACCGTCTCATGTCATGTAGTGTGTCGCTGGCAGGGCAGGGGTCCAAACCCCAAGTGAAAAGTGCTCTGGGCACACCTCTTCTCCGCTCGGGGCCATCCTTTGTTTCTTAAAAGCCTGATTGCCTAAAGGAACCCTCAATTGGGATGACTTTCCCATGCTACTTGAGCTTTAAAATCGAGATTCCATGTCACCTCCTCCAGGGAGCCCACACCTCACTAACCTCTGTCGTGCCACTCACAGGACTGGTCTGCCCATAGTAGGCTCAGCTTCCCACCCACCAGCAGCCGCAGGAGGGCAGGGGCTGTGCTCCATGGACCTCTGCATTAATGGCATGGAGCCCTGGGCCTATCCCATCGTAGGTGCATGGTGGAATGAGTGAATGAAGAGCAAATGAGTGACTGGCCATGCACATCCTTTCTCTTCACCCAGGCCTTTCCTTGGAGCCCCAAGAAAGTGAGGAGAGAAAGGATCATGGCAAGAAAGCCGATTTCCAGTGGCATTAGTAGCCCAAGTTTTTTTTTTTTTTTTTAAGACAGAGTTACAGAGAGAGGTAGAGAAAGAGAGAGAGAGGTAGGTCTTCCATCCGCTGGTTCACTCCCCAGATGGCCGCAATGGCCGGAGCTGTGCCGATCCAAAGCTAGGAGTCAGGAGCTTCTTCTGAGTCTCCCACATGGGTGCAGGGACCCAAGAACTTGGGCCATCTTCTACTGCTTTCCCAATCCATATCAGAGAGCTGGATGGGAAGTGGAGCAGCTGGGACTAGAACCGGTGCCCATATGGGATGCCAGCAAATGCAGGTGGCGGCTTTACCTGCTACACCACAGTGCCATCCCCAGTAGCCCAAATTTTGGCATGGAAGAGAGGCTAGTGGCAAAACAGGTATGAGAACGGATCATACAATCTTTCCCCTAAACATCCCCGTAAGGGAGCCGGGGAGCAGGCAGCTAGAAGATCAAAGCCCTGGCATCTCCTAATATCACAGTGCCAATCAATATTTAGTATAACAAGAGGCAGAGATTGCCATCAGCCAGCTAGCCAGAAAGGGAACAGACATGCGCAGGCACGCGCGCACACACAGGCAGAACACCACGGATTCGACCTCCAACAACAAGTCAACAGTAACCCTAATGACACGAATAATAATACAGGACAGCCTTGGCAGAGGCGCTCTGGTGATTTCTTGGGCCGAGAAGATAGCCCGTTTGGCGAGAGCCTCGCTTAGTCTCCATGTGTCCACCCCGCTGAGGTTTCGACGTTCCACTTTCATCGAGAATATTGAGCATGAAATCCCCACATTATGCGGGCTGTCTGGTGACAGCTGATAAAGAGATGGAGGGTGGAGCGGAAGAGTGCCAGGGATGCCTGCCTCCACTGGCCAGGGACAAAGCCAGGGAGTTAATTGGGCCGCAGGGAACAGTGACAACCTTAGGGAGCAAAGCAAGGGAACAGCTGGGCCCTCCGCCCCCACCATGGCCACACCGGCCGGGACTTGGCAGCCAGGCCAGACGAGAGGGAGAGGGAGGGTGCGGTCTGCGGGAGACCTGTGGGAGGCAGAAGATGCCTCACCCCACACTGTATGGTTGTTGACCCTGGGAAGGAGGGCTGGGCCAGCACTAACTTAAGCACTTGAGCCCTGTACAGGAGCATGCTGGGAGCGCCAGGATTTGCCTTCCAGATGTCAATCCTGAGCTCCAAACAACTGGCTCACCCTGGCGCCAAGGTTCACAGTGTCTGCAGAATCCATTCAGTTTGCAGGCCTCATTCTGTTCTGATCAGTCCCAGACTTAAGAGGCATTCGCATCTTTTTAAGAAAGGATTTATTGGGCCCTGCGCTGTTGCGTAGTGGGTAAAGCCAGCGCTGTGGCATAGCCGGTAAAGCCGTCACCTGCAGTGCCGGCATCCCATATGGGAGCCTGTTCATGTCCTGGCTTCTCCACTTCCAATCCAGCCCTCTGCTATGGCCTGGGAAAGCAGTGGAAGATGGCCCAAGTCCTTGGGCCCCTGCACCCGTGTGGGAGACCCAGAGGAAGCTCCTGGCTCCTGGCTTCAGATCTGCCCAGTTCTGGTCTTTGCAGCCATCTGGGGAGTGAACCAGTAGATGGAAGACCTATCTCTCTCTCTCTCTCTCTCTCTCTCTCTCTCTCTCTCTGCCTTTCTGTAACTCTCTGTTTCAAATACATAAATACATCTTAAAAAAAGAAAAAAAAGATTGATTTATGTATTTGAGAGGTAGAGCAATGATAAAGAGGAGAGACAAAGAGAGATCTTCCATCTGTTCATTTGGTTCACTCCCCAAATGCCCCCGCCCCCGGTGGAGACTATGCCAGGCGGAAGCCAGGAGCCTGGAGCTCCACCTGGATCAGAAGTGGAGCAGCCCCAAACCAGCACTCCAGTATGGGATGTGGGCACCATGAGTGCCAGGTTAACCTGCTGCACCACAATGCAGGCCCCTAATTCTTGCCTTAAAGGTATCATGGGCTTGGCAAGGTGGACACTCCCTGGAGTTGGTTAGGATTGCAAAATTACAGGCTTCTCCCCCCCCCCCAGCCCTACTGGCTCAGAACACTCATTTGAACAAGCTCCCCAGGAGTGATCTGCCTTTAACAGGAATCTTTGAGAAGATCTGCGGTAGATGAAGAGTTTGCAGCCTGGGCTGCACATTCAAATCGCGTCGGGGAGCTGCTCAGAGCAGCTGATGGCCAGGTTGGGGCCTGAGTGAGGGTATTTATTCTAGAGCCAAGCTTGAAGACCCCCCGGGGCAAGAGAGCCTTCTCTGGATACCTATTTTTTATCTTTATTTTTTAAAGATTTATTGATTTTTTGGGAAGTCAACATTGTAGATAGACAAGGAGAGACAAAGACCAGAAAGAAGACACAGAGAATCTTATTTTTTAAAAGATTTTATTTATTTATTTGAGAAGTAGAGTTCCAGACAGTGAGAGGGAGAGACAGAAAGGTCTTCCTTCCTTTGGTTCACTCCTCAAATGGCCACAACAGCTGATCCGAAGCCAGGAGCCAGGTTCTTCTTCCAGTTCTCCCACGCGGGTGCAGGGACCCAAGCACTTGGGCCATCTTCCATTGCTTTCCCAGGCCATAACAGAGAGCTGGATTGGAAGAGGAGCAGCCGGGACTAGAACCGGTGCCCATATGGGATGCCGGCTCTGCAGGCAGAGGATTAACCTACTGCACCACAGTGCTGGCCCAGAGAATCTTCCATCTACCGGTTGACTCTCCAAGTGGCTACAATGGCTAGGACTGGGCCAAATGGAAGTCAGAAGCTAGGAGCTTCCTCCAGGTCTCCCATGTAAGTGCAGGGGCCCAAGCACTTGGGCCATCCTCCGCTGCTTTTCCAGGTGCTTTAGCACGGAGCTGGATTGGAAGTGGAGCAGTCGGGCCTCGAACTGGCGCTCACATGGGATGCCAGTGCTGCAGTCAGCAGCTTAACCCACTATACCACAGCGCCAGCCCTGTCCTCACTGGAGACTCGATCCCTTGGGCTAAGGGGACCGGAGGTTGCCATATCACCTCCTTTGTTTCTCGCAATGTTCCCACCTTCAGAAAAAAAAAAAAGACAGCTTTTCTAAGGAGGTCAATTCTCCTGTGATCATCTCAATGAGCTTTCCTAAGAGTTACAGCCATGTCACGGCGGATTGGTGTGCCATGTGAGGTGATAGGCTCGCTGACACTGGAGGTGAACCATCATTTACAAGAGGCTGTTTCACCCAACGAAGCAGGAGCTTCTCAAAGAACTCCAGCCATGAGCATTTTTAAGATTCCCTGTAGAGTGACGTAGTCCAAGGGCTTGTTCTAGAGCCGACTAGGGGTACTGTTGTTATCTGGAGCGATTCTCCAGGAGAGAGAAACCAGTCTGGCTTCTAGGCATCTCACGGCCGCTGAAAGCTGGGCTGTGTGACTTTGCCTCTCTGGGCATCAGTCCAGAAGACTGGACTCTATTGGCCTGGAGGGGCCGTGCTGAAGGGCAGCCAGAGCGAGGCGGAGGCTCACACCCCAGAGTTTGCCCCCCTTCAGACTTTGTCCTTGGGCCTGGCAGCACTTCGATGAAACCCTTAGCTCTTTCGTTACGGGATGGGCAGAAAGCCCAGGAAGCTGGGGGCCTGTTGACCCTGGAGGACTGAATGAGGAGGAAATGATTTGAGAGGTAATCAATATGCTGGCTTGCAGTTCATTAACATCTAATGAGTCCTCTAACTGGTCAGCCTCCTCTGGGGCCCAGCCAGCACTGTCACCTCTCCCTGCCCCTGCTCCCCAGGGTCATTCATTCTCCCAGGGTCAGGGACAGATCCCAGGTGTGAAGCTGTGGGGGCTAGGGGAGGACCAGATGGCCACCGAGACAATGCTGCAGCTGGAAGGGGGCCCCCAGGGATGTTCTGGTCCCACCCCTTCATGGTACAGCTGGAAACTGAGACACAGAGAGGAAAAGGGATGTACCCCAAAATCAAGCAGTGAGCCCAGCCAGTGGCAATAACCCCAACCCTTCCCCTAGGACTCTCTTCCCACATCTTTGACAGCTGTGCCCTCCCAAAGCTTGCACCTCTGTGCTCCTTTATGTCTCAGAACCTCAGTTTCTCCATCTGTAAAATGAAGGCAATACTACCCATTCTACGGTGAGATACCAGGCAGGCAAAGCACTTGGAAAAGAACACAGGGCTCCCCCTTCAACATAAGACATCTGTGCGTGGCACCTGCCGAGGCCCTGCTTCTACATGCAGGTGCTCGGTTCAGAGAACCTGATCTCCCTTGGAGACTTCCTGGAGGAAGACTTCCTGGAGGAAGCGAGCTCATGGGAGGCAGAGGATGTAACATGGGCTTATCAGTGGGGCACTGCCATGGTCTTGTCTTCGACCACCCTTGCATAGCACTTGTTAAGCCCCTTCTGAAGAGTAACTCATTCCATCCGCACAGCAAGCCCAGGATGTTTCTCCCAGAGTGCAACGGTCTACTCAGGTCACAAAGCCAGCCAGTGGTCAAACAGAATTCCAACTCAGCAAAAGCCCACACCCTGGATCGCTGCTCCGCACAGCCCTGATACCAGCCACCATCCCTGTAGCAGCAGTGGCGTGCACAGTAGCTTGAGGGATGCGTACCGAGAGGCAGGGAGAGATATCGAAGGCCTGACCTGGGGCGGTGGCAGAGGGAGCAGAGGAGGAGGTGACAGAAGCTGCACATCAAGACCGGGGTGGCGGCATAGCTGGGTTCCAAGGAGCAACACATTGCTGGTGGTGAGAACTCAGCAGAGAGGGCGGAGAAGAGAGCTGGGTTTGCTGAACACATGGCAGGCAAGCCAGGGGAGGCCTGACAACCGCTTCCCCATGGACTGTAACGTGATGGGCACACCAGTGGCAGCAGTCCCTTGTTAGGGTACCTGTGACCATATGGACTGCAACCCAAGGGGCATCCTTGTAACTTCAGTAGTTCCTCAGTTCTGCCCACCTCCTGCCACCTCCTACCACCATTGTGCTGTGATTAGGGTTTCAGCCTTTGGATTTTTAATTTTTACTTTATTTCTTTATTTATTTTTGTTTTATTCATTTAGTTACAGAGAGAGAGAGAGAGAGAGAGAGAGAGAGAGAGGTCTTCCATCCTCTGGTTCACTCTCCAAATGGTTGCAACAGCCCAAGCTGAGTTGATCTGAAGCCGGGGGCCAGGAGCTTTTTCTGGTTCTTCCACACGGGTGCAGGGGCCTAAGGATTTGGGCCATCCTCTAATGTTTTCCCAGGCCATAGCAGAGAGCTGGATCAGAATTGGGGCAGCCAGGACTCAAACAGGCACGCACATGGGATGCTCCAGCACTGCAGGTCAAGTCTTTAACCTACTGCACCACAGCGCTGGCCCCCAGCCTGTGGATTTTTAAAGAAAGCTTTATTTATGTGAAAAGCAGGATTACAGAAAGAGGGAGATACAGAGTGAGAGCTCTTCTATCCGCTGATTTACTTCCCAAATGGCCAGACCAAAGTCAGGAGCCTGGAACTCCATTCGTTTCCCAGATGAGCAGCAGGGACCCGAGCACCTGAGCCATCTTCTGCTGCTTTCCCAGGAGCATTCGCAGGGAGCTGGCTCAAAAGCGGAGCAGCCGGGACTCGAACTGACGCTCCAGTATGGGATGCTGACTTTGCAAGGTGGCTACTCAACCTGCTGAGCCACAAGGCTGGTCCCAAGGCTTTTTTTTTTTTTTTTTTTTTAGATAACTGAGGTCATAGCACACTATAATTTAGTGTTCTGTTTTTTTTTTTCTTTTTTCACTTCGTAATATCTCACGGGCACCCCCTCTACGTCACCAGAAATGCTTGGCAAAGCTGGAATCTGGAATGGCTGCTTTGTACCCTGGTGGATGGTCCCGGAAAGTAGCACCTGAGCATCTATCTGTAAGTCCTCCAGACACCCAAATGGCCTTGAGAGCCCACGTGAGCCCCCTGGGAAAGCCTAGGGCTCTGGGAATTTCCCACGCCCCACCCCCAAGCCCCAGAGTCCATCCTTCTGCCTGTTCTTTGTCACCAGCCAGTGATCGGCTTCTCCCTGTCTCCCTCTGCTCTGCTCTTGTCTCACTGCTCCCTCCATGTTGTTCTCGATCGCTGTGTAGACCACACCCCCTCCCATCTTACTTCTCCCTACATACACCTACAGCTGAGCCTGGCCTGCCCTAATTCACCTGCCTTCCCCATGGCTTGTTGCTAACTCCCAGTAATGTTTGCCATAGCAGTGAATTACGAACCCCCATTTGCGATGTGCTGAATTCACATACCACGGACTCAGACCTAGGTCTTGCTAGTTACATTCCCCTCTCCCACCCTCTTTGTTTGTGCATGTGTGTGAGGGGGGGCGGGGCTTGAGCGCCATCCTAAGCAAGCATTCAATTTTTCCTGCACATGGCACGTGACATCGTGTCGAGGACAGAACTTCTCTTGGGTTGATGCTGGCGTGGGGCGATTCCAGTCGCCAGCGGCCTCCTGGGCTCTGAGAGTCTCTGCCCTTTCCCAGGGCTCACGGCTTGCGGGCAAGGTCTTTCACCCAGGCTGCCACCTCATTGCTGGGACCCCTAGCCTCCTCACACCCATGCCTCTTTTCTTCTGTCCTTTCTATTCCCAGACCAGGGCTGTTACCAGACCCCCCCCCCACACCCGCCACCCCACCTGCCTCCATGCTGTTGCAAAGCCTGGAGCAAGCTGAAAATCATTTACCATCACAACAGCTTCTGCAGACACGCAGCCCGGCCCACAATGCAGGCAGCCTTTTACATTATTAAACAGAGTGCTTAACATCCTTGCTTATAGCATCTGCATATGGAGTCAGGGCCTCCCCCAAGACAATGAATAGGTACTCGAGGTACATCTGCCTTGCTGGCTGGCAGGACCTTAGGGGAACAAAGGCATCGTCTGCCCCCAGCACAAATTTTCGTAGCTCCCCTCAGAGACCCGGATAGCACAGCCACCAGCAGTTTTGGCAAAAAAAAAAAGAAGAAGAAGGAGTTGTGCAGAGTCCAGTCTCCCAGGTCAAGTTCACATAGTTTTAACAGTCCCCCTTACTCCCCGCCACGCATACTGGTTCTATCCACTTCTTGGCTTTTTAAAATAACACCCTGGATCAAGGGGCATTTGGGACATACAGTTTTGGTTTAAAAACTCACCTCCACCATGATTTCTTTAGGACAAATACCCAGAAGTGAGATTTCTGCGTCACATGGGATGCACTTTTACAAAGCTCTTCGGTCCTCTGGTCAGACTGCCCACCCAAAGGTTCGCCCCCCACAACCGGTGCTCTGCTCCCCTAACTCCCTGGTGGGGGGGGGGCCCTGCCGGGTTAACACTTTTAACCTCTGCTAATTTGATAGGCCAAATATGGTAGCTGGCGGTGGCTTTCATTTGCATTTCTTTGTGTTCGAGTGGGGTTGAACATCTTTTCATGTTTATTGGCCATTATTTCGTGAATTGTCTGTTCTTCGGGGGCCTTGTTCATCTCCTCCGAAGCCCAGGGCTAGCCATGAATTAAACACACCATACATTATTTTTAATTAATCTTCCTTAAACACAGCTCTGATCATGTTACTCCCCTACTTTACAAAGCCTCTGATGGCTCATTATTTATTGCCTGCAGGATTCAGTCCAAATTCTTTTGCCTGCCTTTCATGGCTGGTCACAGTCAGGCCCCTGTCTGTATCCTCGCCCATTACCACCCGCACCCACACCCACGCTCTCCTCTGCCACAGTCGACTCCCTGATGCATCCCACCCCTCCACATTCCTTGTGCCCTGCTCCCTGCTCGCCCCCTGTAATCCTCAGGGACCCTGTCTGCTCCACTGTTTCCTACCAGCCCAGGTTCAATGGCTTTCCGCTTCCTCGCTACTCCTATAGGTGGCGCTTTCTATGGGTCTCCAGCTTTGGGTGTCTGATTCATTCCTCTCTTTGGACTGGGGCCTCTCAGGTGGGGAGGGAGATGGGGGGCCAAGATCACCTCTCTTTCCTCTCTCTGTGGCCTCAGATCCTGAAGGGGGTGGGGTGCCGCCATGGTAGCCACCCTCTGGGACACCATGGACCCAGTGCGGGTACGCACACACATAAACGGAATAATGGAAGAAAAAAATAAAAGAAAAACTAGTTGTAAGCCAGCTGACTAACTTGTGGCATCCCAGGGAGCAAGGCAAAATTCTTCTGGAGTAAGGGGTGGGATAGATCTCTGTAGCTGCCACCTCCCAGCCTCAGGCAAGGAGAAAGAGGGAGAGAAAGAGGTGGTCCGGTGTGGAGGAAACCATGTTAATGCATTTGGGGAGTGCAAAGGTAGTCTTGCAGCAGTATTGGGGCAGGGGCCAGAGAAATTACTCAGTAGAATTCATATCGGAATTGACCCCCTAAAATATATATGAAAATGTGGCCCCTTAAAGTTCCCCAGGAGTCCCATCTGGGGTGCCACATATGTTGCTGGAATTTGGGGTACCATATGATATCACCATATGCTTATTAATAAATCCCCAACATTAATAAACCCGAGAGGGTTCTTGGCTAATATTTAGAGAAGAATTCTAAATACCAGCATCAATAAACGAGGCAGCATGGTACATTTTTAAGTTTTTATTTAGTGAGAAAGATGCATAGAAGAGTGAGAGCTTTATCTAAAAGAGAGGGGTAAATCTGGGTTCATACCGAGCACCAGGAACCAGCCACGTGGAAGAGCATCTAGGCCAGGAAGCCTAGGGTGGGTGGCCCGAAGGCCACGTGCCCTGGAGGCGCAGGGCTATAACCAGCGCCCTCCAGGCCAGAGGCCAGGGTGAGGGAGGGAGGAAAGGAAAGAGGGCTGGATACACCCTGTCCCAGGCTTTTAATCCACTCTCAAAGGGGAGTGGCTAATTAACCTGATTGGCCAGTGGGCACTCAGGTGTGGCCAGGTAGGGGCATGAGGTCACACAGGGGCGTGGTGAAGGCGTGGTCTTCCAGCTCACAAACCTAATCAATTTTAACCTGTATGCTTGCCTACTTCAGAATGAAATGGGAGTGATGATATATGTGTGTGTGTGTGTGTGCCACTGAGCCAACCCCAAGCTTCTGTACTTTATCCAGCCTCAGTCAAGTTGGATAAACACACATACCATGTCAGGAATGTTTCAGGGTGAGACAGGCTTCAGATTGTGTGTGCAGGGAAGTGAGGCACTCTATAGATGAAAGCTCTCAGAGCATCCAACTCCGAGCCAGGAGGCACTGGGAGGGAGAAACAGCATAGCCACAGGTTCTGATTGGCAGGGACGCCCTCTTCCCACCCAGCCCATGAACTTGACCTCTGAGACTCAAGTACTTTCATTGGAATCTTAGAAAAGCTACCTAAACTGAGACAGAGTTACCCATACCGCTCCTCTAGTGCCCTCAATGACCCCAGCAGGTGCAAATACTGGACTAAGGGTCAGTGGATGTGAAGCAGCTGCCAGGGAGCCTGATTCCAATGATGCTGGAGCTGCTTCCTCTATGCGTTGTTGCGGGCATCTAGCACATTGCCTGGCACAGGATCCATATGGAATATGTTTGTTGATTGATTTGAGTCCATTGCAACCAACATTGTCCTGTGTCTTGCTTGTGTTCCTGAGTGTGCTGAGGGCTGCCACAGTGGAAGGTTGCAGCAGCAGTAACTCGTGATTTCTGCCTTCTCTGGACTTAAAAATTCAACAGTCAATGTGAACATGTGACGGTGAGTGAACAACCCGGCAGCCATGATAATAGTAGGTACCATTTAGTGAGTATTTATTACCAACTGTGGCCGTTCCAAGCACTTCCCAGAGGTGATCCTGTTTAATCCTTACAACAACCCCATAAGGAAGAAATTGGGTCACAGAGAAGGTGAAAAGCTTGCCTAAGGTCACACAGCTAATAAGTAGCTAAGCTAGTATTCAAATCCAGGCAGCCTAATTACAATTCCACACTTCAGACCTTGCTAAGCCTCCTAGCTAGCTACCTGGCCCATGGTATTGAAGGTGAAAGGCCACAGGAAGTTGGAATGGTGTAGGGTCCACAGGAAGGGCCTGGCCAGCATGGTGGGACCTCAGGGACTTGAAGACCAAGAAGGCTTGGGATGGGAGAGGAAGAGAGAGTTCTCCAAGTATGGGATGGATATGGAGAGCGCGTGGAGCAGTGCCTGGTCACAGAGGTGTTTTTTGAGGCACAACCTGAAATCTTAGAAAAATCTGAATTATTAGCCATCGCCAGCAAACTACTTGCATGTTTTGGATTTCAGGCTTCTCTGGGTAGACTGGAGGATCTTACACCAAGATGATGCTGGTGTTAGAGGCAGGGCTTTAGGAGATAATTGGATTATGGGAATGGAGTTCGCATGAGTGGGATTGATGCCCTTAATGAAAGAGACCCCAGAGAGACCCTGATACCTGCCACCATGTGTGGCCACAGCAAGAAGACAGGCATCTGTGACACACTAAGCAGACTCTCACCAGACACTGAACCTCCTGGCACCTTGCAATAGGCTGCGGAGAGGGTCCCTGGGCTCCGGGATATGGGAGGGGAAAGCAGGGACAAGAAGGATGGGGTGACTGAAGCTTGTGGGACTGAGACAACAGCGGGACCAGGAGTAGCAAGTGGGTGAGACGGATGCCTGGTGGAGGGCACACAGATGGCACAGAGCAATGCATCCAGATGTGCTGGATTCGAGATGCTGGAGAGACTTCCAGATGCACATGTCTACCAGATACTTACAGATGTGCGACGAGCTTGGCAAACGCGGTGGAGCTGGAGAACATGAAAAAGCTGTTTTTCAGAGGACAGCAGTGTCCCTCAGGGAGTGCAGTGTGTCTTAAGACAGGACCACTGGGGGCTGAGTGTGTGTGTGTGTGTGTGTGTGGATGGCGGGCACTGCCAGAAGTTTGGGGAGAATCAGGACCGCCAGCCTTCCTGGAAACCAAGGGCAGAGTTCCAAGGAGGAACTTGCTGGGTCTGCCAGACCAGAGGTCCAGATGCTGATGGAGGAGCAGTCAGTGCACTGAAGGGTTTCTAATTACAACCTTGCCCAACCTCATGGTTGAAGGGATGAATCGTTTTCATCTCCTTAACCCCCCTCAAAGTCAGCAGCCCTTGTGTGCTGGCGGAGATGGGCCAGGGCTGCTGAAGGCTTTGATGGTGGAAGGCAGCCGCATCCGGGTGCCATGCGGCCTTGGTCCACAAAGGACCGTGAGTCATGCCCAGGATCCAGGGTCCTCTTGGAAGGTGGGTAGGAGGGAGAGACCAAAGGGTGCTGGAAAGTTTGGCCCTAGCCTGCACAGACTCAGCCCTGGCTACCCAGGAGAATAACCTGGGGAGCTTTTAGAACATGTACAGGGCCAGGCCCCACCCCAGACCAATTAAGTCAGCATCCCTGGGGGGCGGAGCCTGGCCACTCATATTTTCAAAGTCCTCCAGGCAATTCTGATGTCTAGCCAGAGAGCCTGCCCTCTAGGTGGCCATGGGAAGAGATTTGGCCCAATGCTCTAGAACTCAGCCATGGAGGAGCCATACTCACTCACCAACTCTACTTGTAAGACTTCATTGAGGGGCCGGCTCTATGGTACAGCAGATTAAGCCACTGCCTGCAGTGCTGGCATCCCCTATGAGCTCCAGTTTGAGTCCCGCCTTCCCCACTTCCCATTCAGCTCCCTGCTAATACACCTGGGAAAGCAGAAGATGCCCCAAGTCCTTGGGCCCCTGCACCCATGTGGGAGACCCGGAAGAAGCTCCTGGCTCCTGGCACAGCCCCTGCCTTTGTGGCCATCTGGGGAGTGAACCAGCAGATGGAAGACCTCTCTCTCTCTCTTGTCTCTCCCTCGCTGAATCTGTAACTCTGCCTCTCAAATAAATAAATAAATCTTAAAGACTTCATTAACTTCTTCCATACACATCCAAGAGGACTGAAGTTTATGGAAAACAGAATTAAAAGTCTCTTACAGGTGCCTGTTGGAAGCATCCATCACAGAAAGCGAATGTGAATTTTGTTTTTGCCACTCTCTTAATGTAAATTGCCTGTATCCCCAATACGCCTCTGGCCTCAGCATCTCCATCCATCTGCATTGGAGTTTGCTTCCCAGGGCGCATCGGCCTCACTCCTGTAGGAGACACCTGAGGCTCAGCCCATCTTTCCTGTGATGCTGTCACTGGACATTCATTTTTGTTAGGAAACTATTTCCGATATGCAGACCAGACACAAGAAAAGAAGAATGGAGCAGAAGCGTGCGTCTCCACCACCGAGCTGTGTCAAGCCAGAGCGGTATTCCACATTCGCTTCCCATCTTGCATTAGGAGTAAAACACTGCAGACAGAGATAAGGGTCTCCTTCCCTTTCCTCCCAGCAGTCCTAAGCGGCTTCCCACCGCCACCCCCTTCTGGCGTGTACACAGCTTTCACTGAGCCCCATTGAAGAGAGGTCGAAATCAAGGTGTAGGGAAGTGAAGGGACTTTCCCCCCAAGAACCACGAAGCCCCAGGACACAGTACCAGGCAGTCACCTCCCAGCACGCTGGCCCTGCAGTGCCCTCATCTGGGGACCTCCCACCCCATCATTCTGTCAACACCTCCTTTATGGGCAGGGCTGCACCACACCAGGCTCTGCAGAGCCCAGGACCAAGCAGGAATTGTGGCCTCCTCACATCTCCTGGTTCCTGCCCTGCCTACCAGGTCCAGGCCCCTGCAGACCCCTGCCAATCCCTCTTCTGTTTCCTCTCTGGGCCACTGCCCAGCCCAGCTCTATCCCGCTCCCAACCCCCCCCCCCCCCCAAGCAAAAGCATGTCTGTACAGCCATTTCCCCACTAGGGCCACTGGAGGCTGGGTTGAGGCAGGGGGCCGTCAGATGTCTGTTCCCTGGGTCCTCCTGGCTTAATTAGCCGACTGCCTGCAGAAGCCGGCCCGAGGTGGTGGTGGTGGCGGGCAGGCGCCGAGCCACCCTCCCTGGGCCTCAAACCAGCGCCTGCCTCCGCCGCCCCCTCCCCACTCCTTGCCAGTAACAGAGAGGGCCTGTGTGCTGTGGGAAGGCACGCAGTGGCTGACACCTCTGTGCCGAGGATCTGGGTGGGAGAGGCAGGCAGGCAGCGCACGCACAAACACGGAGAGATAATTACTGCACTGACATGTGCCGGAAGGGGAGGGGCAGGGAGGAAATGGCTGTTTACGAAGCACCTACTTACACATGGGTTGTTCCAGCTAATCCCCGAGGCCGGCCCGTGCTGGGAGTAAACCAAGGCAGACAGATGGAGAGCTCGCGGCCCAAGGTGCACAGCTGACATTTGGGAAAAGGAATTCGAATCCAAGTCCATCTACCTCCAAGCGCCTTTCCCGACTGGATAAACTTCTCTTGTCCTTGGAGGCCTCTTTCTCCAAGAAGTCCTCCTCTTTCACCGAGGAGTGGGCCAGCTTGGATGGGTTGGCAGAGCCTGAGGGGAGTGGCTGCCCTACAGACATCTTCCAATCTCCGTCCCAGAGCCCCCAGCCTCCCATGCAGGAGACTTTAGGCTGCCAACCTCCCATTCCAGCCCCACCCCTACCCCAGCTGCTCCATCCAGGGACCTTCCTCCCACCTTGGCCCCTAGGGATCCATCATGACCATGTAGGCTGTAGGACTAGGGGCCAGCGCAGAGTGCCCCCTCCTCACACGTGGATAGCTGTGAAAGGCAGCGTAGAGCTGTCATTTATGGAGAACTGACTATACGCCTGGCACTGCCTGAAAACTGGGCACACAGGAACTGCTTCGATCCTTGCCACAATGCCATCATGGAGATGCCCCCCCCCCCACTACCACGGTACGATCAAGGCACAGAGAAGGAAAAAACCCATTCTAGGGCCATTAGGCAGCGGGCCTCCGAGGGACAGCAGTGGCTATGGGAGAGAGCTCCAGCAGCTTCCCAGCTCCAGCTGGAAGCCTTCCAGGCCTTGCAATGGGGCTCCTGCTCTGACCCCTCGGGTGTCTGCCAGCTGACCCCTTCCAGAGGCTGCCAAACTCCTCCCTGGGGGCTAGTGTTGCTCAGAGCCATCTGCAGTGTGTCCTTGTCGGGGAGCGGAGGCCCCAGTCCCCTGTCCAACCCGGGGTGGTGGGGGGGGAGGGGGAGGAGGAGGCAGCAGAGCTCAGAGAGGCCCAGCAGGCGGTGCGTTTGGAGCGGTTGCACCCTAGCGTGGAGGCTCCATCCCTGCCGCCGCCACCACCACCACCTACGTGGGCCTGAGGCCTCTAGGCTCTTAGAGAAAAATTGCTAAAATCAAATTGCAATTAACAGAGGCAATTATCCGCCTATTAGAAAATGTCCCTTGAGCCAAGCTTGCGCCATGAGCTGCCTGGGCCTGACTGAGCAGCTGGGCCCCAGGGGAGGCCCTGGAAGCACCAGGGGTCAGGGGGAAGAAAGCCTGCAGCCCAGGCTCTGAAGGGTCCTAAGGGGAATGAATAGAAGCACGGGCCCTCGGTGTGTGTTGGGGGACGGAGCCCCCCGCGCCTGCATCCCAGGGACCACCCCCCCTTTCCAGCCCCCTCTGGCCCCTCTTCTCTGCCAGGCCTTCCTAGAGGGCTAACCCAGAGCAGTGTGTGTGCAGGGAAGAACAAAGGAAAGAAGAATCAGGCAGTGACCCTCGGGGGAGTGATGATAACATTTTCACTTGAAAATTACCAGAGAACAGATTGTCTTATGCAAATGATATGCAAATCACACTCCGGTTGGTCCTCTCCTCGAACACACGCGCTACCCAGAGTTCTTCCAGCTCTTTCTCCGACTGGGGCTGATGGGGGAGGGGGAGGGCACTCCTGGAAATGGAGGTTTAAGGGGAGTCTCCTTGCATTTGTGCTAAGCTGACAGCCATCTCTGCTTCCTGGCTGGACTGTATGAAGACCCTAAATCCAACAGAGGCCTCTCTGCTGTGTCCCCAGGACTGTCCATTTGCAAATGGCTGAGATGGGGCTGGACAGATTAGATGGAGGAGCACAAGACTGAGAGCGAAAAAAGCAGCTGAGGACTCCGCGGTCTCTCTCCAGCCCAGACTTTGGCTGCTGGAGTCCAGTAGGCTCCACCTGCACCTGTGTGTTCCCGCCTCAAGGACCTGGTAGTCTCATCTACCAGTTCCCCAAGTTAGAGCCCAGAGGGCAGCTGGATTCCCACCCAGCTCCTGCATATCCGCTTCACTGTCCCATTGACTGTCCACAACTCTGGGGAGACGCGTCTCCTCTTCTCTGTCCCCAGGGCTGCAGCTGTCATTCACCTGTCATCTTGCCCTGGCTTGGCCTGTGTCTGGGCTTCCAGGTCAGCCCCTCAGCTCTGCCCTCCAACTGGCTCTCACAGTGGACTCTCTACCAAACCAAACGGACCACGATTAAAACCCTCGGTGGTTCCCCAGGCCTGCCACGTCCAATCGAGATCCCTTGACCCAGCATACCCAAGACCTGTATGGAGCAGGCTGCTGGTCACCTAATGCCCTGTGCCCCGCAATTCCCACAAGCTGTTGCGTCTCTCACCAGCCACCAAGCACACTGCATTGTGCCAGGCCTGCCCAAACCGTTCCCTCCCCCGCCCACCCCAAAACCTCCTCCCCTTCTCCCTTCCCCACCCCCAGTGAAATTATATTTATTCTTCAAGAAACGCTTTGTCTGGGAGACATTCACTGCCTGCTGGTGCCCGACGCGCGTGCTCACTTCACACGCACGCACATCCCTCCCAGCTGTCACAGGGTTTCTCCCTCCTCGACTCTCCCCCAGCATTTTTTTCCCCCAGCGAAGAAATTAACTCATGTTTGTAGCCCTGACACCTAAACAAATGATGAATGAATCCATAAGAAATATGAATGAATGGAGCTGGTGAATGGGGCCTGGGTTTGATTTCGGCGGCTCTGCCCTGGGTGATTCTTCTCTGGCAGCCTCAGGGTCCGTGTCTGGGAATTGGAGTCGCAACGCCTACCTCGTCCTGAGGATTCGCAGAGCAGACAAGTTGTAACAGCTTGCTTTATTTCTTTTTATAGAAAATGTGAGAGCTTAAATTTCTTTTTTTAAAAAAAAAGATTGATTTGATTTATTTGAAACCCAGAGGATACAGAGAGAGAGAGAGGGACAGGGAGGGCAGGGAGGAGAGGAGGAGGAGAAGGAGGAGGAGGAGAGAGAGAGAGAGAGAGAGAGAGAGAGAGAGAGAGAGAGAGATCTTCCATCTGCTGGTTCCCACTGCAAATAGCTGGAACTGCCAGGCCAAAGCTAGGAGCCAGGAACTCCATCTGAGGGTGGCAGGGTTCCAAGCACTTGGGCCATCATCCTCTGCTTTCCCAGGTGAGTTAGCAGGGAGCTGGATTGGAAACAGAGCAGCCAGGACTTGAACCGACGCTCTGATATGGGAGGCTGATATGTATCACCCACAACGCCAGACCCAAACTGTTTGATTTCTATATAGTTCATAGAATCACACAATTTGCCTATGGAAAACATACAAGGGGGCTTCAAAAAGTTTGTGAAAAGATGAATTAAGAGATAAATTTATTCTGGGGCCAGCATTGTGGTTCAGTGGAGTAAGCTGCCACGTGTGGTGCGGGCATCTCATATAAGCACCAGTTCGAGTCCCAGCTACTCTACTTCTAATGCTTCTCCTTGCTGGTACATTTGAGAAAGCAGAGGAGGATGGCCCAAGTGCTTGGTCCCCTGCCACTCCGATGGGAAACCACATGGGAGATCTGGATGAAGCTCCTGGTTCCTGTTTCCACTTGGCTCAGCCCTGGCCATTGTGGCCATTTTCTGGAGTGAACCAGCACATGGAAGATCTCTTTCTCTATCTCTTCCTCTCTCTCTGTGTAACTCTGCCTTTCACATAAATAAACAAATCTTTTTAAAAATTGTACTTTATCTGATTCAATTTTAAATTCTAAAGTTTGTACTTTTCACTAAGTAATATAGTCATAGTTTTCAAAAATGAAAGAAGAGACAAGTAGATAAATACACAAGGAGTATGCAGTTATAGCAGCAGGTGTTGTGGTGCTGAAGGTTTACCCTGTGGATGGGACCCCACATCCTTGGCATCAAGTCCCTCCTCTGCTTCTGATGCAATCTCCTGCTAACGTACACCCTGGGAGGCAGCAGGTGATGGCCTTAAGTCCTTGGGCCCCTGCCACCCATGTGGGAGACCCTAATGGAGTTCCTGGCTCCTGGCTTCAGCCTGATGCAGCCCCAGCTACTGTGGGCATTTGGGGAGTGAACCAGTGAATAGCAAATTTCTTTTTCTCTGTCTTTCCTTCTGTCTCTTCTGCTCTGCTTTCGAAAGAAATAAGTGAATCTCTTCCAAAGAGATTGATTGTGAAACAATGTCAAGTTATTTCAAAATGCCCTTATATATGCTTTCCTTTATTTTATAAAAATAGTATGCTTAAGCCCCCAGTTCTGAACTTTGCCTTTTCACCATCTATCACATTTAGACATGGTTCCATGTCAGTATATGACGTACTTCCTCCTTGTTTTCTCCTGACACACAGTATTCTATTGTCTAAGCTAGTCAAGTTCCAACTGATGGACATTTAGGTTATTTCCAGTCATCCACTGTGCCAACAGGGCAATACTCTGTGCAGATGTCCTCCGTGCTGAGTGCTCGCCCAGCTCCAGGGTAGCCTCCTACAAGGAGAATCACTTGCACAGTATTTGTCAGGGGTGGGTTTCCAGCAGAAGAACCATGTGCTGGGGTTGCGCTTGCAAAGGTCCCTGTGGCTGTAGCATGGGGGTGTTGGAATGGCGGGGGGAGGGGCAGACAGAAGACAGAGAGTCTGTTCCTCCATCTGTGACCTCTGGGAGGATTTATCCCAAGCATCTATGTCCTGGGCCCTTGGCTGGTGAATGGGGCAGACCGCAGCCCTGTTCTTGGGCAGCTGAGCAGTGAATGGAAAACGAGGAGGCAAGCAACGCTGGCAGCCTGGACTGGGGCAAGGGCGGTGAGAAGCGGTGAGCAGGCGTTTTCAAGAAGGCTCGGACAGGGCATGGGGCCAGAGGACCGTCATAGCTGGGCTTGGGAGAAAACAGCCCAGTGGCCGATGAGGGAGGCGGAAACGTTGCACCCCTCTAGTAGCCTAAGTTGGCATCTGTCCACCAAGGCAGGAAGCCCTGAGTGTGCAACCCCTGTGCACACGAGGCTCACAGGGCCCCAGCTGGCTCCTTGTAGCCCTCTCCGGGGGTTGGGAACACGCACTGCCGTGCAGCTACTCAGAATGCTGGGTTCGGAACACTTAGAGCACAGGGAGGTAGAATGGGGAGCTTTGCACCATGTGCGGAGAAATCCACGAGTAGGGTTAGGGGAGTGCGATCAACCGGAGACAGGGGCCGAGAGAATGGACCCCAAAGCCCACTGCAGCCACATTCTCCCAGCTCGCCAGGGTCCTGCGTACCCGAGGTGGCTCGTTCCTCCTGCTGCTAACCTAGTCTTTGTTAAAGACTAGCTGAGGTGCTGTTGGCGTGCAGCAGGGACTGAAGGGTGCTGGTCACGAGGGTGCTCACGGGTCCCTGGGATCCTGAACCTGCCAAGGACATTAGAGGAACCCTAGGGGCCAGACCCAGTATTCCATGGAGCTCTCCCACGTCTCAGTGGTGCCTGATGATATGTCTGTCCCCTGGTCCCCCTGCTCAGTGAACTCACTGGCTGATCTCCACGCCCCACCCCCACCACGTCCCCCCACCTCCTGCCCTGTCATCTCCCGATCGGGCCCCTGAAATCAGTAGCTTTGCCACCAACATGCCAGTTTGCGCTGCCCGCCCATTCCTCAAGGCAGCCTCAGCACCACTTCTGAGTCAACGCCTGAAGGAGCATGGCTGGGCCTGCACCCAGGCAGCTGACGCGCTCCTGCCCGCCCCTCCTTGGGTTTCTAGGTCAGGAAGCATATACCAGCTAGAATCCTCCAGAGCTTGTGGCACTTGCAAAAGCAGGTTCCGTGCCCTCCTTACTGCTGAGGGAATGTGTGTGACTGGTGGGCACGGAGCGCAGGGGGAGGGGCCGCCCTAGCCCTTAGCATCAGGAGAGCCTCCCTCTGAGCCAATGTGGAAAATGCCAGAAAGGCTAAACGGCTTCCCTCCGGTGGCACACAGCAAAGTGGAGTGCAGAACAGGGTCTCCCAAGCCTCCAAGTAGTGTGGGTTCCAAAAGACTTCCAGCCCTCACCCCCAATCCCCTACCTCCCCCACCCCTCCCCTGCCACCGACCAAGCATTCATTTCCGCTCTGAGCCTTCCTCCCAGATGTTTGCTCCCTTGGTCTTGAGCCTCCTCAGTGAGAGCCGCTTATGGAGCCAGGGTCTCCCCTTGGAGCCCAGCAGCTCCTACCCTCCGCTGGACCCTGGGTTTGTCCCCTCTGCCCACAGCCTGCTGGCTGGCTGCCCACCGCACCTTGGCCTTGACTTCTGGGGCTTCTGCAGACCCCGCCCCGCCTCAGGCTGCCCCGCCAATGTCCTTAATGATTCCCAGCTGATCCCAGCCACATCCTCCTCCCCACCCCCAGCCTCCGGGGTGGGGGTGGCCCTGGCACTGAGAGCAAGCCATTTTCCACTGAGCCCCTCAGAGGGTTTAACCCCTGGCTGGCTGAGCCCCTTGGGCTCCAAGAAACAGCCAAAATAGGAAATGCCAAGAAAAGGAGAAACACAGTCTGGTGAATGAATGGCCAATTTTCCTCCAAAGGTGGCTTGGGCCATGCCAGGTCCCCTGCTCTCGGGCTGCACTAGGAGGAAGGACCTAGCTGGGAAACCTCTGCCGTGCTTGCCCACCAATGCTTGCTGGCTGGCTGTCACCCTCTCTTTCCCCATGTGTGAAAACTAACAGTACCTTGGTCATCTACCCTCGGTAAAGGGATTGCATAAAGTCATCCTTACGAGTTGTGCTCAGTGTCAGCCCTTGGTGTGTTACACTGTGGACAGGGACTCGGAGCCCATGCGGGCAAAGGCCTGTGTCTCCCTCACTCTCCTGCTCCCAACAGCAGTGCCGTTCCAGGCATGCAGGAGACACTCGGCATGTGTTGGATGCATGAGAGTGTGAAATGGGGACAGATGAGCCTGCCCTATGTCGGCCCCGGGAACCTAGGCATTCTCAGCACTGAAGTCAATTCTCCTGCCGGGAGCCTGAGCCCCTTTGCACCTAGCCCAGGCCGGTCAGCCCCAGACCAGGGGCTCAGTGGGCAGGGACTGTGCATCGAAAGACTGTCGGCAGCGAATTCACAGGCTCAGCAGCTCACACAGGCCATATCGTTCACTGATGGTAGCTGGTTTGGCGGAAACCAAAGACTGAAGACACAGAGGGTGGAGACAGGGCACAGCCTGACCTTGTACTTGAATCCCAACCGCTGCTTTACTAACTGGCTGTCTAGCCCCCAAGTCAGCCACCCCTCCTTCTCAGCCTCAGTTTTCTCATCTGAGGCATGGCCAGGTAGCGAGCCCTCCTCTCCCAGCTTGGCAGGGGCTAAATGAGAAAACCATGTCAAGTATGCAACATAGTGCCTGGCGCGGCTCTGGTCCCAAGGCAGTCACTAGAAATTTCTGCCCAGCTCTGGCCCATCCTCCCCTCCCCCGCCCCCCAAAGCGGGGCATGCTGATTGGAGCAGGGGTAGGTATGCATGGGGGCCCTTCTGCTCACAGAAAGTTTCCAGATGATAGTTCTGAGCAAGATTGCAGGCCAAGAGGCTACAAGCGGGTAGCTCCCAGCCACCCATCCCCTACGCCTTGGCAGCAGACTATGTAAATAAACCAGCTTTTTGCTGGCTGGGAGCGAGCCTGCCCTAAGTGACATTTCGAATTAGTTCTGCTATATTGGGCCTGAGCTCTGAAGGGCCTGGGCATTTTTCCTCCCTAGCTCATCCCTTTGTGTGGTGAGAGCTCTTAAGGCACACCCGGTATGGGCAGAGTGCCAGGGGTGGGGTGGAAGCAGGCCTTCTGAGATGACGCGCCCCAGGCCCCCGGGGAGGTCAGGCCCCCTCCACACCAGGCCTGCACGGCTGCCATGGCAACCTCGCACAGGGCTCACACACCAGCTGGCAGGAATGCTGAACGGAAGGAGGGCTGCGTGGTTGGCCGGGAGAGGGAGCTGGGCGCTGGAGGGGGCACGCGAGGGGTGGGCCAGCTGCGGGTCTGGCAGCGCTGAAAGGGAGATGTGCTAGCCACATGGCCTGCACGGCTCAGGCTGGGGCTGGGCGCGGGCCAGGGGATGAGACCATTGCAGGAGCAGAGCGCCAGGACCATGGACACATGCCACACTGTCTTCCTGGCAAAGGCACTACAGCTTCCCCGCAGGGCTGAGGGCAGAGGGCACTGGATTCAAGGCCTTTCTTTTTGGGCAAGTCGCCTTACCCACTTGGCTTCCAGTTCGCTTCGGGCTCCAGGCCTGAGAGTGTGAAGCAACTCAGGCTGGGGAGCTGCACTGACCCGAGGCAGGCCCTTGGCTCACCTACTTGGGCCGTTGTACGGGTTCTGAGCCTCAGCGGCCTCCTCTGTAAAATGGGAATCATTGTAGCCCCTTGCTTTGGAGCTCCCTGAGAGCAAATAACACAATGATGCGTGCAACACATCGCACAGTGCCGGAGGCCTGGCGAGAGCTCAGTAAGTGAGGTCTGCTTTTCCTATTCCTGCGAGTCTGCCTGTGTCGCCCATTAGACTGGGAGGTCCTGAAGAGCAGGGACTGGGACCTTATTCCTCTCTCTAAACCCAGCAGCCCTAGGCTGGGACCAGGCCCAGGGCAGATCCTGGGATGGGAGGTACAGTGTGTGTGTGTGTGTCCGTGTGTTTGTGTGTTTATGTGTGCGTGTGTGGGATGGTGGTGAATACACACCAGAAATGCCTTGGGCTGAATGACTTCCAAACATCCTGTGCAGCTTGGACACTTGGCGCTTTTAACTCCATTAAGTGCAGAAGGAGAGGCAGCTCCTAGAGCGTGCGGGTTCCTTTCTATGTAGACAATTGGAGTCACCCCTAAATTAGCACGCTAGCACCCTTCTGGCAGTCTGCCGCTCCCATGATCATTCTGCTGGAATGGGGCCTGGCCCCAGAGTCCCAGGAAGTCACCAGAGATAGAAGTCCCCACTCCCCTAAGATAGGAGCCTGGGACAGAGGTCCTGACTGGTTGGAGCTGTAAAAGCTACTGCTCCGAAGTGACAGCCACTGAGCAGCACTAATTGGAACTCTGGCCCCCACGCTGTGGATTGCCCAGACCTGGGATCCTAATTTTTCTACACCTTCCACCCTTGCCTTAACCGAGAACACTGGCCTGAGTTTGTTGGTCTGAGCATGGCTGGTGAATGAAGTCGTCAGACTAGCATACCGGCCCATGCACTGCAGTGCTGCCGCCACATCAGCAAAGCATTCCTGCAGGTCTAATGGCTCAGCCTATCCTGGGCCCGAGGGCTACCCGTGGAAACCAAGCCAGGGCCAAGGGTTCTCAGGCTGCAAAATCTCAGCCAGCCACTGAGGGCCACCCAGAGCCCAGGAGCCTGGCAGGAATGCGAGTCAGGCCTAGGAAAAGAGCAGGAAGCTGGATGATGGATGGCAGGTGGCGGGAGCCAGGTTGCTCTAGGTTGGAGTGGGAATGTGCAGATCGGCAAAGGGAAGGTAGGACTGGTCCATGTGGCATCAGGCGAGTGAGAAACAGCAGTCTGAACTCGTGCTTCTCATAATCCAGGTACAAATGGCTACACAGAGAAAGACTTAGATACAGTATACTTTGAAAATGTATGTTGGGGCCGATGCTGTGGCATAGCGGGTAAAGCCACCACCCGCAGTGCTGGCATCCCATATGGGCACTGGTTCGAGTCCCGGCTGCTCCACTTCTGATCCAGCTCTCTGCTGTGGCCTGGGAAAGCAGTAGTAGATGGCCCAAGTCCTTGGGCCCCTGCACCCACATGGGAGACCCGAAAGATGCTCCTGGCTCCTGGCTTCGGATCAGCAAAGCTCCGGCTGTTACAGCCAATTGGGGAGTGAACCAGCGGATGGAAGACCTCTCTCTCTCTCTCTCTCTCTCTCTCTCTCTCTCTGCCTCTCTTCTGTCTGTGTAATTCTGACTTTCAAATAAGTAAACTAATCTTTAAAAAAGTGCATGGAAAGTGGAATTCAAAGATAAAACATATCTTTTCACTCTGTTTTCTGTGAGCTTTTGGAAGTACCCTCATATTCTGTTAGCTGAGAGGGTCCATAGCAATGACAAAAATCCGGTCTCCAGACCTTGGTTTTCTAGTATCATTCTCTAATAAAAGGAACCAGAGATCTTTGCAGAAAGCATTGATTCCGGAGCCGGAGTGGAAAACACACAAGATAACGCCTGGGAACCTCTTGTAGGGTCAGAAAGGAAAGAAGTACTTTAAAAAAAAGTCCAATCCCAACTGGTAGGAGGCTGTCGAGATCTAGGAGCCAGCTCTTTTGGCTGCCAAGGCCCCAAATCGGAACAATCTGAGAAACAAAATAAATAGCACAGTGCTGGCTAACAACCCCAAACACAAAGCAAATATCCAGGAGGTTATAGTGCTACAGATAAATGGGCAAAGGAATCAATACATGGAGAGAAGAAACCAATGTCCCACATAGAGGGGAAGCGAATTTTCCCATTCCCCATACCTTAAGCGCAAGTGGTGCAGAATGACATGCCTCCAAAGAAGAGGGTGTGGAAAGGGGAGACCCAACGGCAATGCTTCACCCATCTGCTCATCACTCTAAGGGCCTTTACCTCTGTGCTCTGCCCCCCTAAAACTCATAAGTTTAGTCTGCTCAGGAGAGAAAACTGAGGCACATTCCAGTTGAGGGGCCTTCTGCTAAACGAGAGAACGGGACTCAAAAAACTGCCAAGGTCATGGACATTGGAAGTGGGAGAAACTGCCCCAGCTAAGAGGAACCTAAATGGAATGTGATATCCTGGAAGGATTCTGGAACAGATCAAGGGCATTAGGCAAAGACTAAGGAAATATGCTTCTTTTTTTAAAAAAAAGATTTATTCATTTGAAAGGCAGAGTTACATAGAGGCTGAGGCAGAGAGAGAGAGAGAGAGAGAGTCTTCCATCCGCTGGTTCACTCCCCAATTGGCTACAACGGCCGTAGCTGCGCCCATCTGGAGCCAGGAGCCAGGAGCTTCTTCCAGGTCTCCCATGTGGGTACAGGGGCCCAAGCACTTGGGCCATCTTCTACTGCTTTCCCAGGCCACAGCAGAGAGCTGGATCAGAAGTGGAGCATCCTGGACCTGCACCCACATGGGAGACCTGGAGGAAGTTCCTGGCTCTTGGTTTTGGATCAGCTCAACTCTGACCATAGCGGCCATTTGGGGAGTGAACCAGCAAATGAAAGACCTTTCTCTCTGTCTCGCTTTCTCTGTCTGTGTATAATTCTACCTCTTTGTTTTTTCTGCCTTTTACTTTTTATTTATCTTTACCTCTGAAATAAATAAATTATAGGGAAAAAAAAGATGTGCTGTCATGATATTTGAGTTCACATAGCCCTTACTGTACTTTAGAATGGCCACAAAGCACAAGGGCAGTGATGCTGGCCATTTGGGGATGCCGAAGAGAAGCCATAAGAGGTTTCCCTCAAGTGAAGTGGTGAACTTTCTTGACATGTGTATCAATGGAACTTGAGCTAGCTTCTCAATCTTTCTGTAGATCTTAAGCTGTTCTTAAAAACCAAGTTTATTTTTTTTAAAAAAAGATTTATTTTATTTATCTGGAAGACAGAGGCAGAGAGAGAGAGAGAGAGAGAGAGAGAGAGAGAGAGAGGTTTTCCATTCATTGGTTCACTCCCTAAATGGCCACAATGGTTGGAGTTGAGCAGATCTGAAGCCAGGAACCAGTAGCTTCTTCTGGGTCTCCTACATGGGTGCAGGGTACACGGTGCAGTCTGCACGTGGGAGGCAGTAGGTTATGGCTCAAGTACTTGGGTCCCTGCCACCCAAATGAAGGACCCAGATGGTGTTCTTGGCTCCTGACTTTGGCCTGACCCAGCCCTGGCTGTTATAGGCAGTTTAGGAGTGAATCAGCAGATAGTAGATCTTTGTCTATCATTCCCTCTGTGTTACTTTCTGTGTGTGTATATGTACATATCTTTTTGCTTCTTAAATAAGTAAATATGTAAAAGAATTTTTAAAAATGTATCAGCCATGCCTTGGCTTTCACAATTTTGTTTTATTTTTTTAAGATTTATTTATTTACTTGAAAATCAGAGTTACACGGAGAGAAGGAGAGGCAGAGGGAGAGAGAAGTCTTCCATCTGCTGGTTCACTCCCCAGTTTGCCGCAACGGCCGGAGCTGTGCCTATCTGAAGCCAGGAGTCAGGAGCCAGGATCTTCTTCCAGGTCTCCCACGCGGGTGCAGGGGCCCAAGGACTTGGGCCATCTTCTGCTGCTTTCCCAGGCCACAGCAGAGAGCTGGATCGGAAGTGGAGCAGCTGGGACTTGAACCAGCGCCCACATGGGATGTCGGCACTGCAGGTGGCAGCTTTATTTTTTTAAATTAATTCATTATTTGTGAGGGAGTGGGACAGAGACTAAGAAAGAGACAGAGATCCTATATTCACTGTTTTACTTCCTAAATACTTACAGCAGTCACGGCTGAGCCAGGCCAAAGCCTGGAGCCAGGAACTCAATCCTGGTCTCCCACACGGGTGGCAGGGGCCCAGTAACTTGAGCCATCCCCTGCTGCCTCCCATGATGCACTTTAGCAGGAATGTGGAGTCAGGAGTCCAAGGCAGGACTTGAACCCAGGTGCTCCTGAGACAGGATGCAGGCACCTTAACCTCTAGGCCAAATGCCCACCCCTCACAGTTGCAAAGTAAGCTTTAGAGATAAGATTGTCACATTTCTTGGAGCAATAGGACACTGAGAGTGATACATAGAAATGCTGGCTTAGATACTGGATTCCTTAGATACTTAGATTCTTGGTCACCTGGAAGCCAGCAGCATGAGATGTTGGGGTGCTGCAGGGCTTTCTTGGGGAGTGGGAAATCAGGACTTTGAATCTTTAAGGCTGGGAGGCTAGAGGCAGGCAGAGAACATGGAGTAGGGTCCTTTGATAGAGTGGAGGTTCAGCAGGGAGGGAAGCCCAAGGGTCGGGTGTGGATAAACTGGCTCTTGGGAGGGGCAAGGCGGGCTTATGTCCTGATTTGTAGTTGTCTGCCAATTTCTCTGGTGTAAATACACCCACCATCGCGGTAGGCTGTGCTACATCTACCAGTAGTGGGCAAACCGCTTGCGACATTCCCGAATATTTGACACCTGGTTCTTGCCTCCAGCACATCCCTGCCCACTGGGGAGGGGGGGCAGAGGGGGACAGAGTTTCCAGGGCTGTAGGAGTTGGGCCTTGTGGGGAGCAGGGTACTGGGTTGGAAGAGCAGCTAGGGAGGGTGAGGTTGGCTCAGGAAGCTGTTGGGTGCCAGCCAGCGGGTCACATGGAGATTCAGCTATTAGCTATTGAGCTGCATTCTTGGCTGGGCTCTGTGCCAAACATTTAACATGCATTAGCTCATTTAATCCTCACAACAGCCAGAACAAGTACCCATTCATTCACTGCTCCAAGCACCCACCCATTCATCTGTCTATATGACAAGTCCATATTGTGTACCTACTATGTGCCACTGTCTGAGGCACAGCAGTGATGAAAGCAGAGTCATTACCCTCTTGATGCTTCTACTTGAGTGGACGGAAACAGATGAGGAACACATTTAAAAAAAAACAAAAGGCACAAAAATGAAGTACCAGTTGTGGTGTTTGGAAGGAAAAAAAAATAGCGAGTCAAGAACAAAAGGGATATCACTGTTGAAGATCAGGTGCCTAAGGAACATGTCTCTGTGGTGGTGACAGCTAAGAAGGAAACAAGGGGCCAGTGATGCAAATGCCTGGGGTCAGAACATTGGAGTGGTGGGAACAGCAAGTACAAAGGCCCGGGGGTCACAATGAGATTAGCCTGTTTCAAGCAACATTAAGGAGGCCAACATCACAGAGGTTGGTGAGTGAGAGATGACGAGGTCAGAGGGGCGGACAGGAGCCCAATCACGCAAGCCCCTCAGGCCATGCTGAGGATTTTGGTTGGACTCAGAGCAGGGTTATCACATGAGCTGTCTGCTGAGCTAGCTCACTCTGGCTATAGCGTGAAAACAGACTACAGAGAGACAAGGAGATTAGTTTGGGGATTGTGTCTCTGGGTAAGCTCCTAGCTCAAAACAGAAAGGGAACAAGGAAAATGCCCACAACTAATACATGACACAGCTAGGATTCAGATCAAACCTCTAGGATTCACTGGCTCCCTCCCAGCCCCTCCCTGCCCCCCACTGTCATCTACACTTTCTGACTTAGGGCCCCTCAAAAGTTAGGATATGGTATAGCAGGTTAAGCCACCACCTGCAGTGCCAGCATCCCATATGGACACCAGTTCGAGTCCCAGCTGCTCCTCTTCCGATCCAGCTCTCTGCTATGGCCTGGGAAAGCAGTAGAAGATGGCCAAGTGCTTGGGCCCCTGCACCCACGTGGGAGACCCGGAAGAAGCTCCTGGCTCCTGGCTTCGGATCGGCACAGCTCTGGCCATTGCAACAATTTGGGGAGTGAACCAGCGGATCAAAGATCTCTCTCTCTCTCTCTCTCTCTCTCTCTCTCTCTCTCTCTCTCTAACTCTGCCTTTCAAATAAATAAATACATCTTTGTTTTTAAAAGAAAAGAATTCAGCTTTTAAAACAAACAAACAAAACAAGCTGGGACGGATTTCCCAAGCAGTGTAGCACCATGGTGGAAGGGACATGACAGACGTCCAGTGCTTAAATGACTTTGACAATTCAGTTGTCCCCAGGCTGCCCCCTGGAATGTGAGCTCCTTGAGGACAGGGCTGTGAGTCACGCAGGATTTCCAGCCCCGAACCCTGGCTCACAGACGGGTGAGTCCCGGAATCCAACCATAAGCAGCTCGCTCAGATCCCATGCCAGCTCTGGCTATTCCCAGTTTGGCCCACTGTGGAAAATGTCTTGGATGAGTGCCCCCTAAGCTGCAGCACAGCCAAGGGAAGGCACTGCCTAGCCTGATCCCTCTGCACCACACCGGCTTCCAAAGTCTATCACCTGCTGGCTCTGTGATGGGTTTCCGGAAGCCCAGCTCCCCTGCTGCCCTGTGGTGGGGACTCAGACAAGGCTGCCGGGCTTCCTTGCACCTAGGGCCAGGAGGACTTCCAAGCCCTGAAGGCTGCTGAAAGGATCCAATGAGATCCTGCACGAGATTTGTTCAGCACGGTCCCTGACATGCAGTAGGACCTCAAGAGGCTTCTTGCCTCTGTCCCTTCTGGGCAAGGAGTTAAGAACCTGATGTCTCAGGTGTCCCTGGATCTGAAGTGCCTTGCAGAGTCCCAAACCCAGCCATGGGAGGTGAGCAGCCGAGAGAGCTGAGTGAGGTAGCAGGAACCTCTTCCACCCTTGCCCCACCTGCCTTCCACGCCCGCATCCCCTCTGCTCCCCCATTGAGCTTGGCCATAAGCACCTGGGAGTTGCCCAATTAGAGCTAATTAGCTTCTCCTGCAATAAAACCCCAAGGATGGAAAGGCTGTGGAGCTCAGGCCTGTGACAGTAATCATCTTAAGTAGATATTTATTTAGCCTTTATTAAGCAAGCCAATTAGCATGTAATATCTGAGAAGCTGATTCTCAGGCTGGGAGATGAGCACGTGCTGTCGAGAGTCGAGGGTCCTACTTAGGGTTCTGCAGGATCTTGTCCTTCCATGATCCCCCCAAAGGAGCCAGGTCCCAGGATGGCATGGTTGGAACAGCCATTGGTCACATCTGTACAGATTGGAGACTGACATCCAGCACGGGGCAAGGAGCTTGCCCAACGTCACACAGCGGGATGCAAATCAGTGCCTGAGAAGGCACAAGGTATTAGGGAGATAGATACTGAAGAGTATCTGCTCTGGGGCCAGCATTGTGATACAGTGGGTTGAGCTGCCGCCTACGCCACCCGCATCCCATATGGACAATGGTTCGAGTCCCGACTGCTCTACTTTCCATTCAGCTCCCTGCTAAGAAAACAGCAGAGGATGGCTCAAATGTTTGGGCCCCTGCCACTCACATGGGAGACCCAAATGGGGTTCCAGACTCCTGGCTTAGACCTGGCCAAGCTTCAGCTATTGTGGCTATTTGGGGAGTGAACCAGCAGACAGATTATCTGTGTGTGTGTGTGTGTGTGTTTGGCCCTTTCTCTTTGTACCTCTGCCTTTCAAATAAGTAAATGAATAAATAAATCTCTTTTCTTAAATGACAAAAGCAATGAAAACTTTAAGAAAGGTTATCTGCTCTAGGCGATGAGGACTCATGGGAAAATGAGATTACTTTTTGCTTGGGGACAGGGTAGGTGACAGGAAAAGTTTCACAAGAGGCAAGATGTGCACTTTGACAAGAGGGCAGTGGTAGGGAAGGACATGCCTGTGGAAGGGATCATGTGAGCAGAGGCTCAGAACTAGGGCGTGCACAGCACGTCTGAAAAACACAGGCCTTCCACGTGCTTGGCACCCTGGTTGTATGAGCCCAGCCGAGCAGGCAAGAACATGCTGAAAGCAAGCGGCGTTGGGGCTGACGTGTGTCACTGTAGGTTAAGCTGCCACTTGGGCCACCCACATCCCATGTCAGAGGGCTGGCCGCTCCTCTGCTGATCCAGCTCCCTGCTCATGCATCCTAGGAGGCAACAGATGATGGCCTAAGTGCTTGGGCCCCTGGCATCCATGTGGGAGACTTGGATGAATTTTCTAGCTCCAGGATTCAGCCTGGCTAGTCGTGGGCATTTGGAAAGTGAACCAGCAGATGGAAGATCGACATCTCTCTCTCTCTCTTTCTCTCTCTCTCTCTCTCTCTCTCTCGTCTTTCTCTCTGTTGCACTGCCTTTTAAGTAGACACAAATAAAGAAATGAAAGAAAGAGTGGGACTGGCAAGCAGGGGGCTAGCCCTGGCAGCCCGGCCAGGAGAGGGGGAAGGAGCCGCCCTCTGGAGGAAAGTCACAGCATCCACACTCCCTCCAGCCATGCTGCCTGAAGGTTACCACGTGACAAGCACTGGGCCCCTGAACGCGCTCACCGCTGAATCAGGGAGGCAATCATGGAAAGAAGGAACCACCACCCAATGCACTGAGAGCTGTGACGAGAGAGAGGTCTCTACAAGGGAAGGGGAGAGCTCCACTCTGCCTACTGCCCTTGGAATAGCTTATCAAAGGCTGGGCAGAAGTCCAAAGAATTGCCCTGGGCTAAAGAAGTTCTGATGATCTGGTGTTCCCCCCCACCCCAGCATATCTTGATATATACATCACTTTCTTTTCTTTTTTAAAAGATTTATTTATTTATTTATTTGAAAGTCAGAATACACAGAGAGAAGGAGAGAGAGAGAGAGAGAGAGAGAGAGGTCTTCCATCCGTTGGTTTACTCCCCAAATGGCCGCAATGGCCAGAGCTGTGCTGATCCGAAGCCAGGAGCCAGGAGCTTCTTCCAGGTCTCCCACGTGGGTGCAGGGGCCCAAGCACTTGGGCCATCTTCTACTGCTTTCCCAGGCCACAGCAGAGAGCTGGATCAGAAGAGGAGCAGCCAGGACTCGAACTGGCGCCCATGTGGGATGCTGGCACTGCAGGCGGTGGCTTTACCTGCTATGCCACATACACATCACTTTCACATACGATACTGCTGTGGTGTGGATATGATTTTGGGTGTCTGCCAAAGGCCCACGTGTTAAAGGCAGAAGCTTCCTCCAATCATGGTGACTTTCCTTTGGGAACTCTTTAGATGGCATTAGGTTGTGGGGGTGGGACCAACGTGAACCGTGATGGCTTTATGAGGACAGACAGACAGACATGTGTGCTCTTTTTCTCTTGCCATGTGATGCTATGTGCTGACTTGGGCCTCTGCCAGCATGAATACCATCACTGAACACTGCACCAATGAACAAATGGGGCTGCCCAAAGTTGGACTGTGAACCTCCAAAACTGTGAGCAGCAATAAACCCCTTCTTTTCCCTAAAAAAGTATTTATTTATTTGCAATGCACAGTTACAGAGAGAGAGAGAGAGACATCAGGAGAGTGAGGGATCTCCGTGTGCTGATTCACTCCCCAGATGGTCACAGTGACTGGGGCTGGAAGCCAGGAGCCTGGAACTCCATCTGGGTCTCCCATTTGTGTGGCAGGGACCAAAGGACTTGGGCCGCTGCTTTTTCAGGTACAATAGCAGGGAGCTGAATCGAAAGCAGAGCAGCTTGGACTTGAACCAGTGATCCTATTGGATGCCGGCATCACGGGCAGGGGTTTAGCCCACTGTGCCACAACGCCAGCCAGAACCTCTTCCCTTCCTAAGTAGCTTGACTCAGGTATTCCATTGTAGTAACGGCAAGCTGAATAATACAAACATGTATGGTTTTATTCTTCCCAGTAACTTCATGGGTCAGATGACAGACACTGAGGTTAAGCAATGCAGCAAGAAGTAACCTGATAGGATGTGGAAAAGCACAGCATGTGGGATTTGTCATATCTGAATTCCAGTCCTCAGTTTCCTTAGGCATAAAATGGGGATGATATCTTCAATGGATTCATTCAACAAGTCCTAACTGAGCACAGAGTAAGTGCCCTACCAATGTTCACTTCCTCTCTGCCCTGAAGTGACTTGCCCTAGGTCATCCTAGTCACCACTTAAACTCTAAAGTCTATGTTCTTTGAGAGAGCCAGAGATGAGAGGATGGCTGGTGGCAAGGTTGAGCAGGAAAGGGGCTTGTCCGGTGCTTTCACACCTCCAAGAGAAGCTGGAGAGGAAAGCTGAGCTTACTCAAGCTTCGAGCGAGAAGGATGGAGGCTAGACATCAGGTGATCTGGCTCACCAACTTGTGAGTCACTCACCGGAAGAGCTGTGGCTTTGGGGGCCTGCGACACCTCTAAGAGGACTAATCGCAGGGAGTCCAAGCTGGGGCGAGGCAGCCCCATCCAGAGGAAGAGGGGATGATGAGCTCAGCAAGGCTGCAGACTGGAAAGGACCCAAATAGGTCATCTGGTCCAGCCCCCTGCCTCAGGGCAGAGTTGTTCTGGAACCAGACAGATGAATCTGTCCTGCTTTTCAGAGTCTACCAGGGAAGAGATTCCTGGACATTCTAGAACAGATTCTCACAGCTAACTCCCAGAACATTCCTTCTTTTTGACTGATGACAATTTCACTGGCTGCTGTTTCAGCCTCGTGTGGCAAAGTGGGAAGGCGCCCAGCTCCTCTTCAATGCATTCACCCAGGGAACTTACACCTTTGGCAACACAGGCCATCCTCATCTCCCTAAGGGGCCCTACATGGCCCCACCCCCATGTCTTCTGTGTGTTTAGTTTTCATTTATTTATTTGAGAAACAGAAAGAGACAGAGCGCGCTCCTTTCCACTGGGTTACTCCCCAGATACCTGTTTCAATTGAAGCCGAGAGCTGGGAGCACAATTCAGGTTACCCACGTGGGCAGCCGGAACCTGGCTACTTGAGCCATCACCACTACCTCCTAGGGTCTGCACCAGCAGGAAGCTGGAGTCAGGAGCCAGAGCCGGGTATTGAATCCATGCACTCTGATGTGGGACACGAGCATCTTGAAGCAGTGTCTTAACGGCCCTCATGCCTTCGTTTATGCTGTCCCGTCCTGCTAGCCAGCAAAGTCTCTCTATGTGGTCCAACCCATCCACTAAGATTCAGCTGGTGCTTTGGTGTAGTGGGTTAAACCACCATCTGCAGAGCAGGCATCCCATATGGGCCCCCAGTTTGAGTCCTGGCTGCTCCACTTTGGATCCACTCCCTGCTAATGCACCTGGGAAAGCAGTGGAAGCTGGCCCAAGTCCTTGGGCCCTTGCCACCCATGCGGGAGATGCAGGAGACAATCTGGATCCCAGCTTTGTCCTGGACCAGCCCCCATCATTGCAGCTATTTGGGAAGTGAACCAGCAGATGAAAAATCTCTCTCTCTCTCTCTCTCTCTAACTCTGCCTTTCAAATAAATAAATAAATCTTAAAAGAAAAGAAGCAAAACTCAGCTCCTAGTGCAAACTTCTTTAATTTTTCTAGTTAGAAAAAAAAAAACCACATTCTCTCCTGCATTTCTATTTTGTGTTTACTTCCCTTTTCCTGATGTCAGAGAAGCACTAGGTTGTGCTCCAGAAGTGGCTGACTGTTGGCCATATCTTATGATTCAGCCCCAGTTGTCTGTCTGCTTCCACTCCCCAGACTGTAAGGACATCCTTGTAGTCATGTCTCGCGCCTCTCTGCACCCATCACTCCCCTCCCCTGCACCCAAGTGCCAGTAATGCTGCCTTGTGCACCAGAGGAGCCAAAAGCATGTTTACCGAATGTGTTGGAAAGTCATGATAATGTAGGCTCTCTGTCCTTAATGTGTTGTCCAATGTGAAGTAACGCTATAACTAGTACTCCAACAGTATTTTACACTTTGTGTTCTGTGTGGGTACAAACTGATGAAATCTTTACTTAGTATATACTGAATCGATCTTCTGTATATAAAGATAATTGAAAATGAATCTTGATGTGAATGGAATGGGAGAGGGAGCGGGAAAGGGGAGGGGTGCGGATGGGTGGAAAGTTATGGGGGGGAAAAGCCATTGTAATCCATAAACTGTACTTTGGAAATTTATATTTATTAAATAAAAGTTAAAAAAAGAATAAAAAAGGATTAAAAAAAAAGTCACGATAAGAAAATAACAAGATCTGGATGAGGCCATTCATACATGGTGTCTCAATTCTCTTGACCACTCTCTGAGGAAGTCTTTCTTCTTTCCTCATTTTGCAAATGGGGAAACTGAGGGAGAAGCAGTCATACCGTCACTGTTGGCTAGGATCCCTGCCTTGACCAAACACACGTAAACTTGGCCGGAACCTGGAGAGATTCCTTCCCCAGGATTTTGGACGATTGCTGCCTGGATTCTGACTTTGTCAGTCTTTCCCAGATACCCGGATTCTTCGCTGGTGGCGTCCGCCCTTTGGTGAGCTCAGTGGCCGGTGACTGAGGGAGTAGGGGGTCACGAACAGGGTTACATGCACGAGGGTGTTCCCGCCATCTTGCCAACTGCACTTCCTCCTTCATCCTTATTGATCTTTCTGAACAAGACTCAAGCCTCCAGCTGGGGCACTTGCAGGTTCTGGAGGCTCAGGGTCTGGCTATAAGTGCTGTTGCCAAGGCCACTTTCTCAACACAGGTGATCTCCACACAGATTTGCCTCCATGCAGCTAAGGCAGTAAAATTTCCTTCCTATCCCAGCATGTCCCCCAAGGATGGTGCTCATGGGACCGGCGCAGAGGGCACTTTCAATGGCACAGAAATGAAGGTTTGTGTGTCCCCAGTGACACAGTCATTGGAAGAGCCACTAGGAAAAAAAAAAAGTGCAACCCATGCACTACAAATGATTTCGCTGTATAGTATGACCCTCTAGGTATTTAAGTTTTCCTATTTGGAGAAGAGTGTCAATTTGCACTGTGCTCTTCTCACACTCCCAGACACTCCCAGCCACAGGGCAGCCCTAGGAGGGCTTGCTGAGAGCTTGGCTTGGAAGGGACCTGCACATGTGGTGGCGGCAGGGCAGCCTGCGGGAGTAGGACTCCTACACTCAAGCGGATGCCAGCCCAAGTGCTTTCTAGAAAGTTCTGTCCATGTTCAGAAATAGAATGGCATCTCTAAGAAGGCCTGAACCTCACCCATTTCTGTGTCTCCAGCACCTAAGAGAGTAGTTGGCACATCATAAGTGCTCCGTAAAGATTAGTGAAGTAAATATATGAGTTTATGATTCCTCATGCGGCAGGCCCAATGAGAAAACTACTTCCTAATGTAAAGGCACTGTGGCACAGCAGGTTAAAGCGCCAGCTTGCAGTGCTGGCATCCCATATGGGTGCCGGTTCTAGTGCCAGCTGCTCCTCTTCTGATCCAGCTCTCTGCTATGGCCTTGGAAAGCAAAATGTGGCCCAAGTCCTTGGGCTCCTGCACCCGCGTGGGAGACCCGGAAGAGGCTCCTGGCTTTGGATCGGCACAGCTCCGGCCATTGCAGCCATATGAGTGAACAAGCGGATGGAAGATCTCTTTTTCTGGCTCTACCTCTCTCTGTAACTCTGTCTTTCAAATAAATAAAATAAATCTTTTTTTTTTTTTTTAAAAGTGGTTGTGAAGATCGAAAGGAAGTTACGTATCTCAGAGGTGGGCCACTCTGGGACAAGTGTAGAATGAACCTCCAACCAGGCAAGGTAGGCAAGAAGCTCTCAACAAGGCCCCTGACACCTTAGCTTATAGCTGAGCCTGGGGCCTTGGTGGGCCTCCACAACACACACGTGTGCACACACGCACACACACACACACACACTCATGCTGTCACTCACACGGAACGGCCCCAGAATCGCCTGTCTGGATTGGCCTCTTGGAGAACACTCTCTCTGCAGAGCATGGGCCGGGCCCCAGCACCAAGCTGCCCTAGGCATGTGGTTCTCAGTTCCTTGGAGTGCACGGCCCTGCTGGGCCAGCCTGGGAATGCTTGTCCTAGCCAGGGCAAGGGACAGTGGGTCTCAGGCTCTGCTGAGGGAGGCCCTGGAAGGCAGGGAGGTGAGGGAGGGGCTGTCCCCACACCTGGGGAGGTCAACACCAGCCGACACACTTCAGGGGGCCGGAGGGGTGGGGCGGGGGTGTAGGGGGGAGCCCCCTGCAGCCCCAGGAGCACAAGAGCAGTCTGTTTCCGTGCCGGCTAATGCCGCAGGGCCAGGTTGGGGAGTGTGAGGTCTGGCTGAGGCAAGGCGTGCAGAACCGGAGGGCAGCCTCCAAGGAGAAAGGAGCTGTGTGCAACTCTCATTAGAGACACAGGCAGGGACCTAGGAGGTTCCTCAACTGCCCGTGCTCCGCCCCTGGGGACATGTTAAAGGTACAGGCGTTGCAGGCCCATAATCACCAGGACGAGGCCCGGTTCTGGAGTAGCTGTTACTCTGCTAAATGGACGAATGTCTGCTCCAGTTCACACTTCTGAAAAGAAACGCAATCGAGAGATCATGTACTTAGCGGCAAGTCTACCCTCTTAAAGTGGACAGTTGCATGGTGTTGGGGGGTGCGTGACCACGGCTGCTATCTAATTCCATAGCATTTCAGGTTTTTTTCTTCTTTAAAGATTTTTATTTTTCTTTATTTATTTGAGAGGTAGAGTTACAGAGAGAGGGAGAGACAGAGAAAGAGAGGTCTTCCATCTGCTGGTTCACTTCTCAAATGGCCTTAACAGTCAGAGCTCAGCTGATCCCAATCCAGGAGCCAGGAGCTTCCTCCGAGTTTTCCCACACAGGTGCAGGGGCCCAAAGACTTGGGCCATCTTCACTGCTGTCCCAGGCCATAGCAGAGAGCTGGATTGGAAGATGAGCAGCCGGGACTAGACTCAGTGCCCAAATGGGATGCTGACGCGGCGGGAGAAGGCATAGCCTATGTCGCACGCCACAGTGCCAGCCCCCTGTTCAAGTTTTGACATGGACTAGCGCTTTCTGCTCTCTTGGGTATATACCTAGGAGTGGAATTCCTCAGTCTTGCTCATTCTGTGTTTAGCATTTTAAGGAAATGCCAAACTGTTTACCACTGACACTGCACCGTCTTCCATTTCCACCCACAAGACATGAGGGTTCTAATTTCTCTACATCTGGGAAAATACTTCTTATTTTCTGATTTTCTTTTTTCAAATTATGCTAGCCACCCCAGTGCAGTGAGTGTGAGGCAGTATCTCATTGTGGTTTTAATTTGCATTTCCTTAATGACTATTGAACATCTTTTCATGTGCTAATGGAAATTTGCATATCTTCCTTGGAGAAATGTCTATTCCTCCAAATTTCTTCTTGCTTATTTAAAAAAGTTGAGTTGTTTGTCTTTTTTATTCAGGAGTTGTAAGACTGCTTTATACATTCTGGATAGGAGACCTTTATCACATATGTGATTGCAAGCATCTTCCCCTCATATATTCAGTTTCTTGATCCTACCATCAGCCACTCCGAATGGGACATCGTTACTTTCCTCATAGCCCATCAGTGGTTGGACAGAGTAGCGCAGGCTGCAATCTTTTCTAGGGATCATCTATAGGAGGATGATAAAGAATTCACGCCAGTGTGCATTTGCAAGTTGCTCTGAGGTGCACAAAAGTCCCCAGAGGGCTGAGGGGACCCGAGTGCTTGTCCGGATGTGGGGACAGTGCCGGGCCCAGCAAATGAAAGCCCTCTCTGGAGGTGTGAGTGTACCTTTGTGCTCCTGACTGCATCTTGCGCATCCAAGGGGAAGGAGGCTGCTCCTTCATTTGCTTCTGCCTGTCAAACCTTAACCCAGCTAAGGAGCAACCACGATGGCAATGAACCAAGAGGCGCACACAAGAATATGCGAGGGAACTTCCAGAAGTTCATGGAGAGAATGGAATTAAAAGATAATAACATCTAGGAGCTGGTGCTGTGGTGTAGCGGGTTAAGCTGCCACCTGCGGTGCCAGTATCCCATATGGGCGCTGGTTCGAGACCCGGCTGCTCCACTTCCCATCTACCTCCCCTCTAATGAGCTTGGGAAAGCAGCAGAAGATGGGTCAAGTGCCTAGGCCCCTGCCACCCATGTGGAATACACAGATGGAGTTCCTGGCTCCTGGCTTTGGTTTGATCCAACTCTGGTTATTGTGGTCATTTGCAGGGTGAACCAGCAGATGGAAGACCTCCCTCTCCTTCTTTTTT
This sequence comes from Lepus europaeus, assembly GCF_033115175.1. Classification (NCBI taxonomy): domain Eukaryota; kingdom Metazoa; phylum Chordata; class Mammalia; order Lagomorpha; family Leporidae; genus Lepus; species Lepus europaeus. Next base: position 86,980,298 of record NC_084850.1, read on the forward strand.
TTTTTTTTTTTTGTATTTCTGCCTTTCAAATAGATAAATACATCGTAAAAAAAGAAGATAGCAAATCTTGTAGCATGGTCATATGTGAGTATACATACATAAATTGAAAGTGAATTCACTTAATACTTAAAAGTGCTTGAAAATTTCATGACATTCAATTGCTTTCTGTACAAATTTACCAAGGTCCTTGTGGGTACAGGGCCCTATGCTAGGGTGTGAGAGCCACCTGGATTTACCTTTGTGGACTTCAGCTTCGCCCTGTGTAAACTGTAGGGATGGGTTATATCAGTGACATTGAAGCCTCGTATTTCAGTGACAGAATACTTGCTCTGGGTACAATCTCCTGATCACAGCCTGAGCGAGTAGAGCTGCCTGAACTCCTCAGAGCAGAGCTAGAGAGGTCAGCAGAGTGCATTAGTGTGAATATTCTCAGCTGATTCCTTGTTTTTTTTAAGATTTATTTATTTGTTTGGAAGTCAAAGTTACACAGAGAGAGGAGAGGCAGAAAGAAAGAGAGAGAGAGAGAGAGAGAGGTCGGTCTTCTATCCGCTGGTTCACTCCCCAATTGGCCGAAATGGCCCTAGCTGCACTGATCCAAAGCCAGGAGCCAGGAGCTTCTTTCAGGTCTCCCACGTGGGTGTAGGGGCCCAAGGACTTGGGCCATCTTCTACTGTTTTCCCAGACCATAGCAGAGAGCTGGATGGGAAGAGGAGCAGCTGGGTTCTCGAACCAGCGCCCGAATGGGATGCCAGCACCACAGGCCAGGGCGTTAACTCACTGCACCACAGTGCTGGCCTCTCATTTCTTGTTTTTAAAGGATCCATTTATTTACTTGAAAAGCAGAGAGAGGGGGGAGGGGAGGGAGAGACAGAGAGAAAGAGAGATCTTCCTTCTGTTGGTTCACTCCCCCAAATGGCTACAACAGCTAGGCTGAAGCCAGGAACCTGAAGCTGCATCAGGGTCTCCCACATGGATGGCAGGGGCCCAAGCTGCTTTCCCAGGCACATCAGCAAGGGGCGGGCTCAGAAGCTGAGCAGCTAGGGCTCCAGCCAAGGCCCCCGATATGGGATGCTGGCATGACAAGCAGGAGGCTGGGGAGGATGGAGGCTGATTATGCCAGCATAGCCACCAGCCCGCTCTCCCCGCATGGCCTGCTTCAGCCAGAGCAGGTTCAGAGGGAGCCCCAGGGGGAACCAGGTGTGGAGGTGCTTTGGTGAGAGAAGGAGCCTCCCCACCCCATCTTGGCCTCATTTTGTTCCTTTTCAGGTTTGAAGGGAAACACAGGCTCAAGACTAGGGGCCCCACCCACCTGGGCATGGGGATGGGACCAGAGCCTATTCTCAGGATCCAAGGGACTGACTGACTTGGAGGGGAGCCAGACCCTCAAACTCACACCCATCCTTCAGCCACAAAAAAGGAACTCCCGCAGGAGAAGCTGTGGGAGCTGGGGGGGGGGTTATCCTGCCATTTTCCAGATGGGACAAAGCAAGGCTCACATGGAAGGGAAAGCCTGGCCCCTGGTAACACAACCCCACAGGGTGAAGGACGAGCCTGTGGGGCTGGGGTGAGGGTGGGGAGCTGCAGATGGGGAGAGGGGTCCCATTGGGACTTGGACCACCATCTCTTTCCTTAGCTTTGGATCTGAAACACCTAAACAAAGGCAAAGGAAATTCCCCAAGTGAAAAGAGGGTCCTCCAGTAAGCTGGCTCCAGAAACCAGGTATGCAAGGACTCACCCAAGGGAAGAGCGGCATAGAGCTCAGGCAGCCACTGGGTGGCGCTGTCTCTCCACCCAAATCGGTTAGGAGCGGTTCAGATGCCAGGGTAAAGAAGTCGGCCCTATTCATGCCCCATCCTGCCAGGGCCTTAACAAAGGCCGCTTGGGTGAGGGCAGGGCAAACCAGTTTTGACAAAACTCCATGTTTCCCTGGCACGTGTGTGGGGAATGCAGGGTCCAGACTGGCAGAGCTCAGGAAAGCCCGGGGGAAGGAGCAGGCAGTTGTCCTGGAAGCCCCAGACGCCCACCCGGGTTGTCGCTCAGTGTTGGAGCTGTGAAGCTTCAAGTGGCCGGAGCCCAGACACGAGGGCGAACAATTCTCCCCATTTCCACAGCAAACAGACTGAGGCGCACAGATTTAAGGGCCTAAAGGCAAACTGTCTTAGCATCTTAGGAAGCACCCTTCCATTTCAAAGTGAGCCCCTCTTTTCACTGGGCCAAAGCGACTAGGAGAGGGAGCTTTAGAAATGCTAATGCTATGGGTGAGTGACAGGCCAAGGACAATGGAGGAGTACACTAAGAATGGGGCAGCCCTGGCCTGGGAGTCGGGCTCCCCACGTGGGAGCCTAGGGAGGGAGGGAGGGGGAGGGGCGAAGCTATTTCCAGAGCAGGGCAAGGGGCTGGGGGGCGGGGATTACCTGCCGGGGGGCTGCTGATGGGGGTGGGGCTCCAAGGAGGGGGAGAAGGGAGTGCTGAGGAGGAGCCATGGGCCTAAGGGCCAGGGGGTGCAAAGAAAAATGGTGGGGGAAGCTGAGGGGTTGCAGCAGCCGCCTCTAAACTGGCAGGCAGACCAAGGCCAGAACGGAGGGCAGGAGCAGCAGCTCCTTGGGGTAGTGTGAAAGGGATCCGGAACGGGGCCTCTGGTTCCCTCACTGCAAGAGGCATCCACAAGGGTGCTGTCCCTGCTCCCTCACTTCCTGGCACTGTGCTCGCTGCCAGCCAGCCAGCCAGCAGGCCAGCCACTGAATGGGAGTTATGGGAAGACAAAGAGACAATGCAGGTGAAGTCCCTGAAGCCAAGTGCATTACCAAGTGCTCAGCGATGGAGCACTTGCTCTCTGCCTTCTCTGCTACGTGGCTGATGTTGCCAGCCAACCACTGAGCCTTGGGCTGGTCTTGAGGGGAGGGGGGGTGGCATCAGGGCTTCAGAAGGTGGGGGGGGGAGGCCCCACCCTGTGACACTGGCTGTGTTGAGGGAAACAGGGGCTCTGCCACTGCGGGGACAATGGGGCTCCCTCCAGGCCTTCGGCCCACGTGGGAGAGGACCCGCGGAGTGGGGAGCAGGTCTCAGACTGCAGCTTCCTAGGAAGGACCTGGTCAGAAGGCCAGACAAGGGACCCCCTTGGAGAACTCTAAAACAATCACTTTCTAATCCCAGTGCATGCTAGGCTGCCCCTTTGGGGAAGGAGAAGAAAATCCGGTGATCAGTATTGTATTGATTTCTTTTTAACCACATCTTTGAACACCTTTGATGTTATACAAAGGTACACACAGGTCAAGCCCCCCCCCCCCCCGCCCCCAATCCGGCCCAGCGGAAGATCCAGGATGCAAACTCACCCAGGCTGGAACCCTTCCCACTATGACTGTACTGGGCTAGTGGACTCCAAATGCTCTTAGCCATAGGAGTCTGTCCTTTTAAGACTTCGGTGACTACGGCTGGGGGAAAGAGACGCTCATGGAACGCTGCATGTTTGGCCTGGCATAATTAAAATTCACAACTGTTCAGTTGTTCGCACCCCTCCCCCCACTCCTTTGCTCTCTCACCCTTTCCCAGGGCTCTCTTCCTGCTGTCCTGATCTCCTTAGCCCCACAGGTGCCAGCAGAGCAGCTGCCTCTGGCGAGAGAGAGAGAGAGAGAGAGAGAGAGAGAGAGAAACCCTCCGGACTGTGACCAGGATCCTCCCGGTAACCCCTTGGCCCAAGTCCAGTCTGGCAAGAGGAGAGGAGCCACCAGCACAACTCATGGATTCCATGAGCTCTGTGCGTAAGTGTAGGTGCTTACATGTGGCAGTGGAGAGCTACGTAGATGGAGAAATGCCGGACCACAGAGCTATACGGTGACATAGCTGTAGAGATTCCTACCTACATATAGAAACAGCAGGGCCTGTTTGGCCTGGAACCATGTGGATGTGTCACCCGGAACCAAGGAGGTGCGCAATCCTGCCACTGTCTCTCCTGGGGCTCTGGAGTTGCCTGGCCTCCCTCGCACGTGGGGCTTTACCATCTCCTCCCTTCTCCACCCCACCAGGTGGTCAGCTAGCCTCTCTTGCTTCCAGAAGCTTTTAGAAGCTCATCCCTCTGTGAAGAGCCTGTGCCAGCTGTCAGATACTTGCCTGAATCGAGCCAAGTGTTGCCCTCCGTGTGGCTTCCATCCTTGGGTCCTGGCTCTGCTCCTTGCCGGGGTGGAAAGGGGGACCACCAGATCTCAAAGTCCTTCCTGTGTCTCCCATCTCCCCCCCCAGAGTCTTCTCCAGGCTTTTCCTGGCCCGATTTCCCTTGGGAGCCCCACTGGAAGCCACTCTGCTCAGAAGGATAGCAACAGGGGAGACCTGGTGGCCCAGACCAGATGTGACCCGGGGTGGGGAGGGGAGGACCCCTCCAGCCTCAGGCATGGTTCAAGGTCCCTTGGT